>NC_068912.1:47626702-47929732 GCF_023091745.1 Budorcas taxicolor | reverse complement strand
CTCCTTCTTGGACCCTCGTCTGTACCAGGTTCTCAACACAACTCATCACCTTTCTAATGACACCAACCCCCAGCTGGCCAGGAATTGCTGGTTTTGCTTATCCTTAGGAGCTCCATGGTACTTAGCTACATCAGTGCCGTTAAATAATGCAACAGCCATGGGAACTCCTATAGACCCACCCGTACAAGGGCCAGTCTTAAGGGCAATTGAGTTAACTCAAAAGGCTCCAGAATGCTTTACAAATGATGGAAGAAGAACTGAGCCTGTAGGCAATTTAGCCAGGGACCAATGTAATCAAACTTTAAAAGGTGAGTGGCCCACTTATACTCCCACAAGCACAATATGGTGCCACCCTCCATCAAGGCCTTTTCTTTGTTTGTGGGACAGATGCTTACTTATGTCTACCAGTCAGTTGGATGGGTATCTGTAACTCAGCTCTCCTCACTCCCCGGATGAATATTGTCCCTAACAACCAACTCTCGCTGTACCTCTGGCAGGACATACACTGTCAAAAAGAGTCATGCGATTTATACTCCTACTAGTTGGTCTAGGAATCATGGCTGGAATAGGTATGGCAATAGGAGGAATTGCTTCATCAACCACTTTTTACCATACACTATCCAAAGACTTCACAGATGACATTGAGAAAGTCACCAATTCTTTAGTGGCCTTACAAGACCAACTAGACTGCCTGGCTGAGGTGATTTTACAGAATAGGAGAGGGCTAGACCTGCTGATAGCTGCAAAGGGAGGACTCTGCCTCTTAAGTGAAGAACGTTGCTTTTATGCAAATAAATCAGGAATAGTCAGAGATGTGGCCCAACAGCTAAGGGAACGAATCATAAAAAGGAGAGAGGAACTAGCAAATTCCTAGGGTAACGAGGACAATATCTGGAGCTGGGCATTGTGGCTTCTCCCTTTAACTGGTCCTCTCATCATGATTTTTGTGGCGCTCTTATTTTGCCCTTGTATTCTCAATGCAGTTATCAAGTTCATAACCTCTCGGATCGAATCCATAAAGTTACAAATGATAATAGCCCAATATAGCCCCCTAAATGATGGGGACAAAACATGGCCCACTGGAAAAGGGAATCGCAAACCACTTCAGTATTCTTACCTTGAAAACCCTAAGAACAGTATGAAAAGGCAAAAAGATAGGACACTCCCCAGGTTGGTAGGTGCCCAATATGCTACTGGAGATCAGTGGAGAAATAACTCCAGAAAGAATGAAGGGATGGAGCCAAAGCAAAAACAACACCCAGTTGTGGATGTGACTGGTGATGGAAGTAAAGTCTGATGCTGTAAAGAGCAATATTACATAGGAACCTGGGATATTAGGTCCATGAATCAAGGCAAATTGGAAGTGGTCAAACAGGAGATGGCAAGAGTGAACATCAACATTTTAGGAATCAATGAACTCAAATGGACTGGAATGGGTGCATTTAACTCAGATGACCATTATATCTACCACTGTGGGCAAGAATCCCTTAGAAGAAATGGAGTAGCACTCATAGTCAGCAAAAGAGTCTGAAATGCAGTACTTGGATGTAATCTCAAAATGACCGAATGATCTCTGTTCATTTCCAAGACAAACCATTCAATATCACAGTAATCCAAGTCTATGCCCAGGCCAGTAATACTGAAGAAGCTGAAATCGAACAGTTCTATGAAGACAAACAAGACCTTTTAGAACTAACACCCAATAAAAGATGTCCTTTTCATTATAGGGGACTGGAATGCAAATGTAGGAAGTCAAGTAATACCAGGAGCAACAGGCAAATTTGGTGTTGGAGTACAGAATGAAGCAGGTCAAAGGCTAATAGCGTTTTGCCAAGAGACTGCACTGGTCGTAGCAAACACCCTCTTCAAACAACACAAGAGACGTCTCTACATATGGACATCACTAGATGGTCAATAGCAAAGTCAGATGGGTTATATTCTTTGCAACCAAAGATGGAGAGGCTCTAAACAGCCACTAAGAACAAGACTGGGAGCTGACTGTGGCTCAGATCATGAACTCCTTTTTGCCAAATTCAGACTTAAATTGATGAAAATAGGGAAAACCACTAGACTATTCAGGTATGACCTAAATCAAATCCCTTACAATTATACAATGGAAGTGAGTAATAGATTCAAGGGATTAGATCTGATAGAGTGACTGAAGAACTATGGACAGAGGTTCATGACATTGTACTGGAGGCAGGGATCAAGATAATCCCCCAAGAAAAAGAAATGCAAAAAGGAAAAATGGTTGCCTGAGGAGGCCTTACAAATAGCTATGAAAAGAAGAGAAGCAAAAGCCAAAGGAGAAAAAGAAAAGATATACCCATTTGAATGCAGAGTTCCAGAGAATATCAAGGAGAGATAAGAAAGCCTTCCTCAGTGATCAATGCAAAGAAATACAGGAAAACAATAGAATGGGAAAGACTAGAAACCTCAAGAAAATTGAAGATGTCAAGGAAACATTTCATGCAAAGATGTACACAATAAAAGACAGAAATGGTATGGACCTAACAGAAGCAGAAGAGATTAAGAGGTGGCAAGAGTACACAGAAACACTATAAAAAAAATAAATCTTCATGACCCATATAATCACGATGGTATGATCACTCACCTAGAATCTGACATCCTGGAATGCGAGGTCAACTAGGCCTTAGGAAGCATCACTATGAACAAAGCTTTTAGAGGTGATGGAATTCCAGCTGAGTTATTTCAAATCCTAAAAGATGATGCTATGAAAGTGCTTGCACTCAATATGCCAGCAATTTTGGAAAACTCAGCAGTAGACACAGGATTGGAAAAGGTCAGTTTTCATTTCAATCCCAAAGAAAGCAATGTCAAAGAATGCTCAAACTACCACACAATTGCACTCATCTCACATGCTAGTAAAGTAATGCTCAAAATTCTCCAAGCCAGGCTTCAACAGTACATGAACCATGAACTTCCTGATGTTCAAGCTGGATTTAGAAAAGACAGAGGAATCAGAGATCAAGTTGCCAACATTCTTTGGATTATCAAAAAAGCAAGAGAGTTCCAGAGAAACATCTGTTTTGTTGACTGTGCCATAGCCTTTGACTCTGTGGATCACAACAAACTTGTGGAAAATTCTGAAAGAGATAGGAATACCAGACCACCTGACCTGCCTCTTGAGAAATGTGTATGCAGGTCAGGAAGCAACAGTTAGAACGGGACATGGAACAATAGACTGGTTCCAAATCGGGAAAGGAATACAAGGCTGTATATTGTCACCCTACTTATTTAACTTATGTGCAGGGTACATCATGGGAAATGATGGGCTGGATGAAGCACAAGCTGAAATCAATATTTCCAGGAGAAATATCAGTAACCTCAGATATGCAGATGACACCATCCTTATAGAAGAAAGTGAAGAAGAACTAAAAAGTCTCTTGATGAAAGTGAAAGAGGAGAGTGAAAAAGTTGGCTTAAAACTCAACATTCAGAAAACTATGATTATAGTATCTGGTCCCATCACTTCATGGCAAATAGATGGGGAAACAATGGAAACAGTGACAGACTTCATTTCTTTGGGTTCCAAAATCACTGCAGATGTTGATTGCAGCCATGAAATTAAAAGACGTTTGCTCCTTAGAAGAAAAGCTATGACCAACATAAACAGCATATTAAAAAGCAGAGACATTACTTTGCCAACAAAGATCCATCTAGTGAAAGCTATGGCTTTTGCAGTAGTCATTTATGGATGTGAGAGTTGGACTATAAAGAAAGCTGAGCTCTGAAGAACCGATACTTTTGAACTGTGGTGTTGGAGAAGACTCTTGAGAGTCCCTTGGACTGCAAGGAGATCCAGCCAGTCCATCCTAAAGGAAATCAGTTGAATATTCATTGGAAGGACTAATGCTGAAGCTGAAACTCCAACACTTTGGCCACCAGATGCAAAGAACTGACTCATTTGAAAAGACCCTGATGCTGGGAAAGATTGAAGGTGGGAGGAGAAGGGGATGACAGAGGATGAGATGGTTGGATGGCATCACCGACTCAATGGACATGAGTTTGAGCAGGCTCCGGGAGTTGGTGATGAATAGGGAGGTCTGACATGCTGCAATCCATGGGGTCGCAAAAAGTTGGACACAACTGAATGACTGAACTAAACTGAACTGAAACAATGGGGAGCTCTGAATGTCCTAACAAAACATGAGATGATGCTTTCTACAATGAGAGATAGAAGCATCAAGAGTGGGCAATAGCAGGAAAAGTTCAAATTTTACCTCCTTCTTCTGCCTCTGTAACTCAACTAGTTCCTTGCAAAGTCTAGGTCTCAGAATGTGGGGACTCAAAATACCAGTAACTGGAGCTTATTTCACTCACCCTTATCCTGCTCTTTGCAATCACGCTAGCCCCTGAAAACCGCAAACCTGCTTAATCATGCCTGTCCATGTATAAAATCTCTGTAACCCCTTTGTTACGGGCTTAGAGTTTGGAGGGTTAACTCCTCTGGGCCCGCTGGAGTAATAAACCTGAGTTCTCCAACTCTCCGAGCATGGTGCTTGGTTTCTCGAGAACTGGTTTCTGCAACAAGTTGACATGTTTAGGCAAAGATAAACTCTATAGAGGGATATGGATAAAACCAAAGGAAATCATCATCCAAGAGCACAGTCTTCATTTTTCAGTAATTTGGGGTTTCTATGGGATTCCATCGGTTCCATTCTTGGCCTTGTTTTCTCCTTCCTCTACATTAAGAACATTTAACTCGGTTCCATGGGTAGGCTCCTGGAGATTTATCAGCCTCTTAACTACTCTTGAATTGTGTATGAGTTATCTCATGGGAGAAAGTAAATGGTCTGCTTCAGGTTAAATAGAATTTAGTCATAACACTTAACATTCATTAAGTGCTTCTGAGACAGGAGGTAGACGGGCCCCCCTCCAGGGTAAAGAAATTGGAGATTCATTCCCTGTGGACTGAAACTCCAAGCCCAGAATAGCAGGAAAATTAAGGGGGGGAGGCTGGGCCCTGCCCAGACTATATATTTCTCATTCCTGAATCCAGAAGACCTCTCTGGCCATATATGTGCAGAATGGCTCCTTGGATTTCAAAGGGGGAGGAATGTCAAAGGATGCTCTACCCATATGCCTCTTCGGTAGAATTCATCTTGGCTAAGAGATGCCTGTGCAAACATGGAAATATACCAAAAATATATATATACCTGAAATATACCAAATATGGACTGTGAACCAACCAATACAAATGATTGGCCAAAGGAAAACTGGGAGAAATGCCCCATATAAGTGATTTTAAACCATATGAGGGCACGTCTCAGGGACTGTCCCTCTGAGTCTGCCTGTGTATCTATCCACATGTACTGTACTCTTTTTCCTCTTAATAAATACTTTGCTTGCTTCTCTACTTTCTGTCTTTGTGGAAATTCTTTTCCTCAAAGCTGAATGGTCAGGGCCTTTGTTCACTGACCAGTGGTCTGGTGGCTAGGATCTGGTGTTTCCACTGCTGTAACCAGCCTCATCTCTGGCTGGGAAGCCAAGCCCTGCTCCAAGCCACTGCAGGTGGAGGCCACTGGAGATTGTATCTATATGAAAGGAAAAGTTCTAAGTGATCTGCATGTATGAACTTACTAAATCTCAAGAGATGCATATTAGGCACCATTGTTTTATCATTTATAGATAAGACAACTGAGGCAAAAATAGGCTCTTTATGCCTGAAGTCAGAAGCTAATAGTAGGTAGCTGCATGTTCAGTTGTGTCCAACTCTTGTCACCCCATGGAGTGTAGCCCCACAAGCTTTCTCTGTCCATGGATTTCCCAGCAAGAATACTGGAGTTGGTTGCCATTTCCTTCTCCAGGGGATCTTCCTGACCCAGGGATTGAACTCATGTCTCCTGCATTGGCAGGAGGATTCTTTACCTCTGAGCCACCTGGAAAGCCCAAATAATAGGTCAAGTTGAGCACAAACACTGTGATTCAAGAGGTACACTGGGTCATGTCATATTAGTTCGGTTTGATAAGATTGTAATTGCTTTATATTTCTCCTTGGGTCTCTCAGTCATGTCTGACTTGTCACTACGCCATGGATGGAGCTCTCCAGGCTCCTCTGTCTCTGTGATTTCCCAGCAAGCATACTGGAGTGGGGTGCCATTTCCTTCTTCAGGGGATCTTCCTGACCCAGGGATCAAATCCTGGTCTCTTATATTGCAAGCAGATTCTTTACCAACTGAGCCACCAGAGAAGCCCAAAATCAGGGTACTAGGAGTCATTTCTCTAAACAGCCTACCTAGAAAATCTCATTAGATTTTGGAGTTAGAGTTGCAGCTATGTCTGATAATTCTCACATTTGTGGCATCAATGTTACTTTACTAATGTTAGAACATTAGTTTCAACATTAGTTCCACATTAGTTCCAATTGTGGAAGGCTCCACCTGGTCATTGCACAGGTACATTAAACTCAGCATGATTGACTTGTCTGTTCTCTTATCTTCTTCATAAATGGCCACTTTTTCTGTCTTCCTGAGAGGCTAAAATCATGGCAAAAACACATGGACCAATAGTCTCATTAAAAATTCCATGCAAACGGTTACTGAATCCTATTGAAGCTACCTGTTTAATAATTCCTTCACTCCATCTTCATCTTCACTGTGTCAATTAAAATATTTAGATATTTCATTTCTCCTACTATTCCCTCTCCTTCTTTCATTCCTTCTTCCTTTCCCTCTTGCCTTCTTTCCCTCCTTCCTCTTTACCTGTCTCCCTTCCTCCTTGTATTCCCTTTTGTCCTTTCACCTTTTGAGACTTGAAAAATACAAAACAACCCAAAGAAAAAATAACAGTAACCTATAACTTTACCTCAGAACTAACCACTGTTAATATTTAGATATATTTGCTCCCATTTTAAATTTTTTTTTGTACATAGTCTCAGATGTCTATACAAAAAGGAAACACCTCAACCTCAATGCAAAGAAATAGGAAAACAATAGATGGCAAAGACTGGAAATATCTTCAAGAAAATTGGACATATCAGAGAAGTATTTCATGAAAAGATTGACATGATAAAGGAGGGAAAAGGTAAGGAGCGAACAGAAGCAGAAGACACTAAGAAGGGGTGGTAAGAATACACAGAAGAACCATACAAAAAAGTCTTAAGGATCCAGATAACCACAATCATGTGATCACTGACCTAGAGGCAGACATCCTGGAATGTGAAATCAAGCGGGCCTTAGGAGGCAAAACTACAAGCAAACCTAGTGGAGGTGATGAAATGCCAGCTGAGCTTCCTAAAATCCTAAAAGATGATGCTGTTAAAATGCTGAACTCAATATGTTAGCAAATTTGGAAAACTCAGCAGTGGAACCAGGGTTGGAAAATGTCAGATTTCATTCTAATCCCAAAGAAGGGCAATGCCAAAGAATGTCCAAAATACTGAACAATTGCACTCATTTCTCATGCTAGCAAGGTTATTCTCAAAATCTCTCAAGCTAGTCTTCAGCAGAATGTGAACTGAGAACTTCCAGCTGTACAAGCTGGGTTTAGAAAAGGCAGAGGAACTGGAGATCAAATTGCCAACATTTCTTGGATCTTATAGAAAGAAAAGGAATTCCAGAAAAACTTCTGCTTCATTGACTACACTAAAACCCTTGACTGTGTGGATCACAAAAAACTGAATACCAGACCACCTTACCTGTCTCCTAAGAATCCTGTATGCTGGTCAAGAAGCAACAGTTAAAACCAGACATAGAAAGACAGACTGGCTAAAAAGGGAAAGGAGTACAAGTCATTATATTGTCCTCTGTTTATTTAACTTATATGTGGAGTAGATCATGTGAAATGCTGGGCTGGATGAAGCTGGAATCAAGATTGCCAGAAGAAATATCAACAACCTCAGATATCCATGATACAACTTTAATTGCAGAAAGTGAAGAGAAACTAAAGAGCCTCTTGATAAGGGTGAAAGGAGAGTGAAATAGCTGGCTTAAAACTCAGCATTCAAAAAACTAAGGTCATGGCATCCAGTCCCATCACTTCAGAGCAAATAGAATGGGGAAAAGTGGAAGCAGTGACAGATTTTATTTTCTTCGGTTCCAAAATCACTACAGACAGTGAGTGCAGCCATGAAATTAAAAGATGCTTGCTCCTTGGAGGAAAAACTATGACAGACCTAAAGAACATATTAAAAAACAGACATCACTTTGCTGACAAAAGTCTGTATAGTCAGAACTATGGTTTTCCAGTAGTCATGTACATATGTGAGAGTTGGACTTTAAAGAAGGCTGATCACCAAAGAATTGATGCTTTTGAATTGTGGTGCTGGAGAAGACTGAGAGTCCGTTGGACTGCAAGGAGATCAAACCAGTCAATACTAAAGAAAACCAACCCTGAATATTCATTGGAAGGACTGATGCTGAAACTCAAGCTCCAATTGCTTGGCCAGCTCATGTGAAGAGCTGACACTTTGGAAAAGACTCTGATGCTAGGAAAGATTGAAGGCAAAAGGAGAAGAGGGTTGCCAGAAGATGAGAGGGTTAGAGAGTGTCACTGACTCAGTGGACGTGAATTTGAGCAAACTCTGGAAGACAGTGAAGGACAGGGAAGCCTGGCATGCTGCAGTCCATGGGGGTCACAAAGAGTGGGACACGATTTAGCAGCTGAGCAACAATAGCCTCAGATATCCTTGTTCATGTCATGGTCTCCTGCCATTGGTAGAGTTCTGGCTGTCACCAGGTTTTCTCCAAACTTTGTCTGCTTTTAAAATTTCTCTTCTAAATCTCTTCTTGGTAACACATTCATTGTTTAACAGAATATTTTCAAAAATTTTCCAGTGCATGGATAGTTGTTTATTTTTGTTGTTGCTGTTTTGTATAATCTCTATGGGTATTAATTGGTATATTTGCAAAGGAAATTGTAAGTCACTAGATGAAGAAAATAGTTATTTAAAATTATAAAGTAAATGTGAAATTTGAAGGAGAGAGAATTTTAAAAAACATTATCTCAGAATGGGGTAATTGCAATGACCGTTATGGGGAAGATGTAAGAAGTAGTCAGAAGGAAGAGAAGAATGAGGGGCATGTTAAATCAAGTCTTAACTCTTCACAAAATAGTGGCTAGTAGATAAAATACTTGAGAAATTATACATACGTTGGAGAAAATATGAAAAAAACTTATAGATATTGCAGGTGAGAGATTGAGATGTATTTACTAGATATTAATATGAATGTATTGTGATAGATATTTAGTAAAATTAGAAATTACATATGCAAACATAATGTTTTATCCCCTCTGTGTTGAATTTTAATTTTAATTGATCTTTTCAAAAGCTTGATTCTTCTACTCACCTGAGTTCTTCAGTGCCTGGAATAGTACCAAAATATTCTCATTGGCACCTAAACTAATGCTCAAATATTATCCAGTAAAGACAGAGAGAGAAAATAGGGGAGGGAGTGGAGAAGAAAGGAGGGAATTGGGATCATACTTTTTAAAGAATTATACTGTGGGTTTACACAGGCATTTGAATGTTGCTGTATTGTTCAGAACATTTGGGGAACTTTCTTTGGAAATTGCCTTAAAAACTTAAGGGATTCTAAAAATTCTTAGTGACAGTACAATTTTATCTTTTGAGTCTGGATTTACTTTTGTAAAACTCAGAATTTAACTGTAGTGAAGTGTTTAGAAAAAGTAGGATCCCTTTTTTCAGTAATAAGATGGAATTAGAATATTTGGGCTTCGCTGATGGCTCAGCTGGTAAAGAATCCGCCTGCAATGCAGGAGACCTGAGTTCAATCCCTGAATTGGGACGATCCCCTGGAGAAGGGAATGGCTAACCACTCCAGTATTCTGGCCTAGAGAATTCCATATACTGTATAATCTATGGGTTCTCAAAGAGTTGGGAATGACTGAGTGACTTTCGTTAGAATATTAGGTGTGACTAAAAGATAAGAATGCTGATTTTCCTCTCTGGTTTATAAGTTGTTTCCTGAAGGCAAAACTAAATGTAGAGTCACGAGCAAATTATTTATTTATTTAATTTAGCACATGACTTAAAATCGGAGTAATGCATAGATTCTCAGGGTCATTATTTCAGAGATAAACATTTATTTATAGACATGAGTTCTGGCATGTTTTAAGTTATTCTTCTTATGCACACAGAAAATGTAAAAGAATTGAATGTGATATTCTTCACCTAGATTCTATCATTAACATTTATTTTGTATGCTTGTCACATATCTATTCATGTCTATAAATCCGCTTTATTTTTTGACATATTTCACAGTAACTTTCAGGCATCAGTACAGGTCCTCCAAAATACTTCAACATGCATGTGATTAATTTCAACATTTTCAGTTTTTTCTTCTGGTGTAAAATTTACATAAAATGAAATCACAAATAGTGTATTTCATATAGCATAAAGTCACTCTTTTGACAAAATGTATACATTTGTGAAAGCCAAATCACTCCAAAGAATATATCGACAACCCCCAAAAGTTTTCTAATGTCAGCTGCAAATCTGCACACTCAGCCCTAGCCCCTGCACCCTGAAGCACTTCTGAGTTTTTCCCACCATAGGTTACTTCAGGCTTCGGGCTTGCAGGAAGAATCCACCTGCAACGCAGGAGACATGGAGACACAGATTCGATCCTAGGTCAGAAAGATACCCTAAATAAGGGGATGGCAACCTGCTCCAGTATGCATGCTTGGAGAATTCCATGGACAGAGGAGCCTGGTAGGCTACGGTCCAAGAGATCTCAAAGAGATGGACACCACTGAGTGACTAAACATAGGTTACCTTTACTTGTTTTAGAATTTCATGTAAGTGAAATAATAAACTTTTTATTTTGTGTGTAAGTTTTCTTTCACTTGCCATATTTTTGAAACTCATGCTATAAGTTGTGTGAACAGTAATTTTTTTCTTACAAATTGTTCAGTATCATTCTATTCTATAATTATGTAACAATTTATCTATTCGGCTTATAAACACCTATCTTATTTTAAGTTCTGCCCATTATGAATATAGCTGCTACATGAAGTTTTGTATCTCTTGACTAACTACCTAGAAGTGAAATTTCTGGGTTATTGTAGAGGTATGTTGAGTTTTGTAACAACTTATCAGAGCTTTGTGTGTGTGTGTGTGTTAATACAATTTTCTTAATTGTATCATTTTATATTACCACTAAAATGTATGAATTCTAGTTACTTCTGCCACCTTATTTTTGTTGTCCACTCTATCACATTATTTTTGATGTCAGGCTTTTCAATTTTTGTTTTGATTTGGTCTACAGTAATTTTTTCATTATAGCTTTATTTGTTTTTCCCTGACGAAAAATGCTATTGAGCACACTTTCATGTGCTTCTAATTATTTCATATATAGTCAATTCCTGTTACAAGTGGTCATTGTGTTCTATAAAGTCACTCCAAACACTAAATTAGTGAATACTGAGCCATTGCTCCTAGAAGAAATAAAGTATTAGATTCCTGCAAGCCTCTGGTCACATTTTCATCTGCTAATCAATAAACTCTATTTTTATGTTTCTGTTAAAAGACACTTTATTTAATAAATATTGCTGGGTAATTAACATTGAATCATGCCAACAGTACTATAACTCATGTCCAAATGAAGTTTATCTAAAACATCTATTTTTTTCCATAAGGCACCATGATTAATATTACATGAATACACACACATCACGTGTAATTGAAAATTATCTGCATTTCCAGTTGTAGGCTACAGTGTTATATAAATATCAAATAAATCAGGGTGGTAGATAAGCATTTTTCAGATCATTTATGGCTTTATTAAATTTTTGTTTAGTTGTACAATTAATTGCCAAGAGAAAATGTTAAATCTTCAATTATATTGGCATTTTCTACTTTTCTCTTTAAAGCTGTCAATTTTTGATTCATTTATTTTGATTTATGATTGTACATCCTCTCAATAAATTCATACTTTATCATTTTGAAGTAATCATTATGTCTGTGTTGGGGCCCAGAGCAGGCTACCCTAAAATATGCCTCAATGGTGTATTGATTATTTTGAATCAAAGTCACTTGAAAAGCAGCCAATATAAGGACACCTTGACCCTCCTTTGTCTCCCTGAATGCAGGAAATAAATCTCCAGGATGAAGAGTAGCCTCACTGCCCCATGAGACTATTGAGAGGAATTATCGCTGGAGACAGGCTTCCTGGCTTCAGTTCAGCTCAGTTCAGTTCAGCCGCTCAGTCGTGCCCGACCCTTTGCGACCCCATGAATCGCAGCACGCCAGGCCTCCCTGTCCATCACCAACTCCCAGACTTCACTCAAACTTACGTCCATCGAGTCCGTGATGCCATCCAGCCATCTCATCCTCGGTCGTCCCCTTCTCCTCCTGCCCCCAATCCCTCCCAGCATCAGAGTCTTTTCCAATGAGTCAACTCTTCGCATGAGGTGGCCAAAGTACTGGAGTTTCAGCTTTAGCATCATTCCTTCCAAAGAACACCCAGGGCTGATCTCCTTTAAACAAACCTTGTTACTTCTTTACTAGTTTACTACCCAAGGTCAAAGTTTCCCTAAATTGTTTACTAATTAAGCACCTAAGCTCAAGTCCCTTTGCCCTTTCAACATCTCACATATTTGTTGTCTTTTATATAAAAAGACACAAAAGTTCCCTTCTTTGGGTCCTTCTCCGAGCATCATTTTCATGGTTTCTAGTATGCACAAAATTAAATTTTTGATCTTTAACAAGATCTTTCTCTTGTTAATCTGTTTCATGTAATTCTTAGGCCAGTCAGAATAATTTAGGAGAGTAGAGGAAAAATTTTCCTCTCCAACATATACTATTCTTCATTTTTAAGTCTTATTTCTTCTGATGTTTATATAGCCATTTCAGCTATTTTAGGGTTACTAATTGCATGGCATATCTTTTTCTGACCTTTTTCTTTTCAACTATCTGTGTCTTTATATTCTAAATGCATTTCCTTTCAACAGTATGTAGTTGGGTTTTATATTTTCATTCAGTCTGACAATCTGTATCTTAATTGAAATATATATTCCATTAATATTATTGTAATTTATACTATAAACAAATTTATGTTTATTATTTATAGTAATGTTTTATATTTATAGTATTATTAGTATCTATTTGTATATTGTGTTTCCTCAGCACTCATAAAATCTATTTTAGTGGGACATGTGCTTTATGGGACATAAGCATTATATGCTTAATGCTTTACAGTTTCTTTACTATTCAAATCAGATGTCAGTCTCTCCAAGATTTCCTTTGCTACTCCCATCACTTTGCTCTGCTCCCATGTGACATTATGAGTATATCTCATAGTATTCATCTGTCCATGCTCAGTCCCTAAATCATGTCTGACTCTTTGGGACCCCATGGACTGTGGCCCACCAGGCTCCTCTATTCATGGAATTCTCCAGGCAAGCATACTGGAGTGGGTTGCCATTTCCTTCTCCAGGGGATCTTCTTAACCCAGGGATTGAGCCCGCATCTTCTGCATTCCAGGCTGAATTCTTTACCACTGCACCACCTAGGAAGACCATCTTATCGTATACTCCTTCACTTACAAATGAGTATATACATTAATTTACTGCAGGGTGTTACATTGATGAAGTTATGCATCATTTCTTCCACTAGTCTGAGAAGTCCTTGAGGAAGAATGCTATATGTCTCTGTTGCCAGGGTGCTGCCAGGCATAATGAATGCATGTTGGACTGTGCTTTGCAGTTTAAATGACATCCAGTATCTTTCCCACCAGAACTCTGATGCAGGGTGCATGTTATCATCTTTATTTATAGATGAGGATAATGAGACTTTAGCCATTTAGGGATTTGATCAAGGTCATACAGCAAAGCTAAATCTCCCTGTTTTGTGCTCAGAGCTCAAAATAAGTCGTTCTCATTTAACTCTAACTCATACAAAACATTTTTCTTGCTTCCTAAGGAGCTTTGTCATTAAAAATTAAATATTAATATAACTAGACCTGAACACTAACACATATGTGTGTTAATTGATCTAAATATAGACTGTTTGCTTTAAGTAAAAATAAATGTATGCATGTGTGCTTTTCAAACATTTGATTATTCTTCCTGTATCTTGTTGGATGAAGGACAAGCTTTGAGATTAAATAAATGTGTTAAAGCAGTGCTATAGATTGCATATATATCATCTAATTTTTTCTTGGGGCTTTGTTTATTTCTGCCTCTAAATATTCAGAATCCAGTTTTTCACTTCCACTAATACTGGAGAGAATCGAGTCCACCCAGGAATACTCTGTCCATCTGTTCCTAACATATGTTATTAAATGGGAGGCAACTAGAAGGTAGGTGAGCACTTACCAGATGCAAACTAAATTCTCCAGAGCTTTATCTATACATTTTCTAGGGTTCATTGCCAGCTTTTGACTGTAGGGAATTTTAGGCTTGGGATATTTGTGTGTTGAAAAGTTGCATCAAAATTCACAACCCTTTCACTATCCTCAGTTTGTAATCTTTGGATACAGTTTCCTAAATCCCTGGAGTTTTATAAACCACATGGAATTTTCTTTTTGTATTCAGTCTTTCTAGCTCTATTTGTTTTCTGACAAACAAATAAGCCACTTTACCTGTGAACAGGACAATGGGGTCCTGATGAGTATCCTTGCATGTATTTTTGGAGCCCACAGGAATTAGTTTGACTATTTACAGATTATAACAGTTGGTAGTTGAGTGTTTTATTTTCATTCCCAGTTGGTACAATATGTTCACAGCTGATGCAATGGCTGGCCCACTTGATTTCACATATGGTCCACTACTGGGGGCCCTCTAAGGCTTTCTGATGTAGTTAGTCTTCTCGAAAGCTATCATGTCTTTAGCTTTGCTTTTGTCTGCTGGTCAAATGAAGGGGAAAAAACCTCTGAACTCTGGCAGCTGCAGAGGGTATCAGCAACTCAGTTGTTAAAGATTCAAAGAACTAGGTCAAAATGTCCCAGGAAAAAGATTTTCGTTAACCACTGCAAACAAACAAAACGCTTTTCTACATAGCATGAGCAGAGAACACACACACACAGACAGTGTTCTCTTTTGTTTTACTTTCACTTTGAAGCTCTACCTAAGCTGTTCTTGAGCGTTTTCAGCACAGAGTGTTTCAGAGTGTTTCCAGCCAGAGAGACCACACTGTCCCGGGCATTCATTTACATTGAAAAATATTGTACCACAAGTCCTTTAGATAATCGTTCCTTTTCTACAACTTCATTTTCTAGTGCTAAAAGTCACTAAGGAAGATAGCATTAAAAGTGAGCTGGAGTCTCTTTGCCAAGACTGATTTCACAAAGACTATTAGACAAGAAGAATAGAATTGCAAAATTAATAACATTGAAAACCCAAACGCAAGCACCCTCCAGCAGTCATTATAACGCGATACATAATCAGTGTTTATCCTGACTCTAAACTATAACTGATAAAGCCACAATCTCATAAAAAGATTATTTTCAAGACTATTGCATTGCCCTCTGAGAGCTAAAATACTCGTTTATTCATAGCAGCAGATTGTAATAGCTCTAATTCCCCGAGAAGTGGGCATTGTATGATAATTGAGTGGGCTGGGATGTTAATTGTCTTCCACTTCACCTCTAGATGTTTAACTGCTTATCTCTTCAACCAGCAAACAGTAATGCTCACTTATTTGTGTGTTACTGTTCAGATAATTTTGTGAGCTAATTTATTTGTAATAAAGAGAAAAAAGTATCTGTGCAGACAAAATATTTAAATTGTGGCACGTTTACATATTAAAACCAATTGAAGGCAATGTTGTATTCTTATGGAGCTTTCCAACAGAGTTGCTTTTGCAGTACTTAGGGAGTAATTGGAAGTGCAGGAATATGACCAACAAACAGAACAATGTTAATAGGCATCACTAAATCAATACTACTTGGTGAGTTTGCCACGCTATTTTCTATTAAGAGCAACTTGTCTCAAACCACACGGCAAACGTAGCCGCTTGCTGTTCACGGAGTCATGCTGGTGTTCCACGCTGCTTCTGTCAGCTATTGCGAGGTGGATGACTGAGCCTACAGCCCACTTTGTATTCTACTTGATCTCGCTGCATTGCTGCTGTTTTCATAAGCCAAAGTCTAATCCAAGCCTTATATTTTGTTAATTGTGGACAAAAAAAAAAAAAAAAAAATTGTTGCCTGCCATCCCAGTAAATAGAAAATCTTGCCCACCCTGAAACCATCAGCCACTAAAGTCTTAGGAGAATTCAGTATGGAGAGAAAAAAAAAAGGATACCTACCATAGATGATTAAGATGCATGCATGCATGTGCTCAGGCGTTTCTGTCGTGTCCAACTCTGCGACCCCATGGACGGTAGACCACCAGGCTCCTCTGTCCATGGGGTTCTCCAGGCAAGTATACTAGAGTGGGTATCCATTTCCTTCTCCAGGGCATCTTCCCAATCCAGGGATCGAACCTGTGTTTCTTGCACCTCCTGAATTGGCATGTGGATACTTTACCACTGTGCCACCTACATATCTAAGGAATAATTTCCATGAGCCCAGACTCTTGCATCTTCCCATACATAGAAAAGTACAAAAATCATTACCTTGAGGTGGCTATTTTTTGTGATGAGCAATAATCTTTTTATGTTTGACTTTATTTTTCCCCTAGCAAAAACGCATATATATCCTAACTCCTTTCTTACTTCTTTGGAGCAGTTCCTCAGAGTTAACTGAGAGTGGTCGCCCAGCCTGCAGTCCTCAATAAAGCCTCTGAATAAAACATAACTTGCAAGTTTTAAGTCTGCATTTTCCTCAGTCAACAGTTTTGATGATCAACAAAAGGGAACCAGAACAGACTTCTCTCCTTTGCCTGAACTCTGTGAAGTTTTAGAGCCTTCATACCAGCAGAGGCCCCTTGTGCCCACTTGCCTCCTAGGAAAAGTCCAGCTGAATTTAAATAAGTCTCTTCCGAGTCTTTAATCTCCCATTATTGGTGGATGGTCTAAGTTTTGTTCGGTATGTTAAACTCTGCTGGAGTTTAACAAGTCCATTTTTTCTTGAACTTAGTTTCAAAAAGAGGTGCCTGAGTTGTCCTCAGTTAAAAGACAGTGGGAAGATTTTATTATGTAGGTAGAGAATTTATATTTATAAGTACTCACTTATTTTGCCTGGAGAAATATCAATAACCTCAGATACACAGATGACACCACCCTTATGGCAGAAAGTGAAGAAGAACTAAAGAGCCTCTTGATGAAAGTGAAAGAGGAGAGTGAAAAAGTTGGCTTAAAGCTCAACATTCAGAAAACAAAGATCATGGCATCTGGTCCCATCACCTCATGACAAATAGATGGGGAAAGAGTAGAAACGGTGGCTGACCTTAGTTTTGGGGGCTCCAAAATCACTGCAGATGGTGATTGTAGCCATGAAATTAAAAGACACTTACTCCTTGAAAGGAAACTTATGACCAACCTAGACAGCATATTGAAAAACAGAGACATTACTTTGCCAACAAAGGTCCATCTAGTCAAGCCTATGGTTTTTCCAGTGGTCATGTATGGATGTGAGAGTGGGACTATAAAGGAAGCTGAGCACTGAAGAATTGATGCTTTTGAACTGTGATGTTGGAGAAGACTCTTAAGAGTCCCTTGAACTGCAAGGAGATCCAAGCAGTCCATCCTAAAGGAGATCAGTCCTGGGTGTGCATTGGAAGGACTGATGTTGAACCTGAAACTCCAATAGTTTGGCCACCTGATGCGAAGAGCTTACTCATTTGAAAAGACACTGATGCTGGGAAAGATTGAGGGCAGGAGGAGAAGGGGATGACAGAGGATGAGATGGTTGGATGGCATCACCAACTCGATGGACATGGGTTTGGGTGGACTCCGGGAGTTGGTGATGGACAGGGAGGCCTGGCGTGCTGCGGTTCACAAGGAGTCAGACATGACTGAGTGACTGAACTGAACTGAACTCACTTATTTGGGAATTAAAGGAAATTTTGCTATAAAATGGCCAAACTGGGATTCTTTCGACATTCCAAAATTATTTTTTTGCATGTGCAGGTTAATAAAGCCAGTCTGATAAAACATTTGCACGGAAGTCTGACTTTAAAGGAACAAATGCCTTTCTAAAGGCAAATTGAATTTCTCTCCCTGTGTCTTTGAAATGTGAATGTTCTACCTGAACTTATTGATTGGCTTCTTCCCAGTGTTTTGAAAGCTTGGTCTGTGCCATCAGGAAGGTACATATATGGTGTGCATTTGACAGCCAGTTAAATAGCCTGGAATTCTAAGCAGTCTTTTTTTGATCTTGCCAACTCCCAGAGAATTTTTTGTAAGGGGTCTCAATCCATAAGAATCTTTTGTCTTCTTAACTTTTGTTGCATCTGTCTGTCCAATGAAGGACATTCCTTTCTTAGACTGTTTTTAGGAGTACATTTTCTAAATCTTTTGAAGGCTACGTTCTTTGCACTCTTGTGGAGACCCGTTGCATCCTGTCATTTTTGGTCTCTATGAAACTACTACTCAACAATGGTGATGGAGCCTTTAAACTGGAGAAACGTCTAAACTTGTGAAATTTTAGAGTTCTCTCATTATATGTTTGTTCTCCTAAAAATAGTCTAAGAAAGAAAAGTCCTTCGTTGGACAGACAGATGCAACATAGTTTAAGATAGCTTAACAATCCATGGGGTTGCAAAGAGTCGGACGTGATTGATGACTTATTATTATTATCTTACTGGTACCTATATTAGAAAAAAGTTAGAGGGTGGATAAAAAATATATGTCTAACCTAAGAACTCCCTTACTTAAAAACAAACACAGAGTTTCCAAATGCATATTTGTGGTCTCAGGTTTCCTTCAGTGAGTCTCACAGATGGCAATGAAATACTAGATTAATTAACAGGGAAGTAAGATGAAGCTGTGGAGAAGGCAATGGCACCCCACTCCAGTACTCTTGCCTGGAAAATCCCATGGACAGAGGAGCCTGGTAAGCTGCAGTCCATGGGGTCCGCAAAGAGTCAGACACGACTGAGAGACTTCACTTTCACTTTTCACTGTCATGCATTGGAGAAGGAAATGGCAACCCACTCCAATGTTCTTGCCTGGAGAATCCCAGGGATGGCGGAGCTTGGTGAGCTCTCGTCTATGGGGTCGCACAGAGTCGAACATGACTGAAGTGACTTAGCAGCAGCAGCAGCAGCAGCAAGATGAAGCTGAGGGAAAGTCCAGAGACTTCTTCCCAAGAAGGTGGAAATTTTAAAGGGACTCATGCCAAAAGGATAGAAAGCTTAGATGGTTATTAACAAATGGGAAAAATAAAATGAATATTAATGGATTAAAACAAGGATTTTGACACAAGATATCTAAGATCAGATGGGCCAAAGAGACCCTCTCTTGATCCCCAACCTAAAGTGCCCCAAACATATCTATCCTATTTGTCTCAGTATTCATACATATATCAGTTCAGTTCAGTTCAGTCGCTCAGTCGTCTCCGACTCTTTGCGACCCCATAAATCGCAGCACACCAGGCCTCCCTGTCCATCACCAACTCCTGGAGTTCACTCAGACTCAACATCCATCGAGTCAGTGATGCCATCCAGCCATCTCATCCTCTATCATCCCCTTCTCCTCCTGCCCCCAATCCCTCCCAGCATCAGAGTCTTTTCCAATGAGTCAACTCTTCGCATCAGGTGGCCAAACTATTGGAGTTTCAGTTTTAGGATCATTCCTTGCAGTCCAAGGGACTCTGAAGAGTCTTCTCCAACGCCACAGTTCAAAAGCATCAGTTCTTCGGCGCTCAGCCTTCTTCACAGTCTAACTCTCACACCCATACATGACCACAGGAAAAACCATAGCCTTGGCTAGATGGACCTTAGTTGGCAAAGTAATGTCTCTGCTTTTGAATATGCTATCTAGTTTGGTCATAACTTTTCTTCCAAGAATTAAGCGTCTTTTAATTTCATGGCTGCAGTCACCATCTGCAGTGATTTTGGAGCCCAGAAAGATAAAGTCTGACACTGTTTCCACTGTCTCCCCATCTATTTCCCATGAAGTGATGGGACCAGATGCCATAATCTTCGTTTTCTGAATGTTGAGCTTTAAGCCAACTTTTTCACTCTCCACTTTCACTTTCATCAAGAGGCTTTTTAGTTCCTCTTCACTTTCTGCCATAAGGGTGGTGTCATCTGCATATCTGAGGTTACTGATATTTCTCCTGGCAATCTTGATTCCAGCTTGTGTTTCTTCTAGTCCAGCGTTTCTCATGATGTACTCTGCATATAAGTTAAATAAGCAGGATGACAATATGCAGACTTGACGTATTCCTTTTCCTGTTTGGAACCAGTCTGTTCCATGTCTAGTTCTAACTGTTGCTTCCTGACCTGCATACAGATTTCTCAAGAGGATGATCAGGTGGTCTGGTATTCCCATCTCTCAGAATTTTCCACATTTTATTGTGATCCACACAGTCAAAGGATTTGGCATAGTCAATAAAGCAGAAACAGATGTTTTTCTGGAACTCTCTTGCTTTTTCCATGATCCAACAAATGTTGGCAATTTGATCTCTGGTTCCTCTGCTTTTGTTTTCATATGTATACAAATATGAAAACAAAACCAACAAAAAATAGTTTTTAGCTTTATTTAATCTTTATTTCCATCGGTATTTTTGGGGTTCACAAGTAGCAAACTATTGCAGAAAAGAGGACTTGATATTAAAGATTTATATGAGTCCAAAAAATATATATACACACACACATATATTTTCATATGAAATACATGAATTTTATACATTTTATTAATTTTATATATAAAATACATGTGTATATAAATGTATAATTTTCACTTATGTGTATACATTGTATAAATGTATATATATTTGTATAATCTCTGTATAAATATATATTTACATATATTTGTATAAAAGATTGGAAGAAAATTACACTGAGATACTTGATCAAATAATTGCTTGGGGCAACAGTTAAGTCAATTAATCAAGTTTAAAAGGTCTGAGTCCCTGGGCTCAAACTGTCACTGGGATACCATAGCCTTTATAAAAAATAGATACAATGGCTGGGAGATAGAAAGGAAAATTTCTGGGACTCCTTGTAAGACCGAGGCTTGCTGATGGGGTCCTAACTGAGACTAAAGTTAAAAGTATCAGAGTTTGTAGAACTGAGATGAAAGTTTATAAAAATTGATATATTTAATGGGCTTTATATAAGGTGGTCAGATTTGTCCAATTTTATTGTGGGATAGATATTATATCTCACTGGGGAATGTTTCCCCTTCCTGGCGTTATAAGATAGGGCATATAAATCTGCCCCTCAGGCAATAGTACTTAAACATATGAAGAATAGGCTTTCCTGAGCCCACTCAATATAAAGTAAAAACTTGGGCCTAATTTCAGAGGCTAATAAAAAGTGAATTAAAAATATATTTAATAAAAGCAATGTTTTAATATAATTTAGTCAGCAGACTAGTTCTTTGAAGAAATAAATGCGACAATCTTTTTCTTGCAAATTTCTACAAATCAGAAATATAAATGCAGCCCACAATGACCTGAGTCTGAGCCTAATTAGCTCAATCAAGTAGAAACTGAAACCAAAAAAAATAAAAGTGTGGGGGAAAGTGTGTGTGTGTACGTGTGTATATGTGCTTAGTTGCTCAATTATGGGGAGAGGTTTTTTGAAACTCAAACTGCTGGAAAGGCTCCCTCACCCAGAAGCTAATTTAGTCTCCTTAAGAATTTATCAAGGATGAATACAAATCTTAAAAGTCTTTTCTATAAATAATAAAATGCTTTAGTCATTTGAACAAATAAATATTACTATTCTGTTATTTATGAGCTATAAACGTATAGTGTAATACTTGATTCATGATTAAGTTTTGAAATGAAGCCATAAGCTCTCAAGTTATGTTTGTTTTTATGTCTATGTATACATTATACATATAACATGACTCTTTTTTGAATAATATTTTCAAAATTAAATTTATGAAAGCTCTAATTGACTTGAAAATAAGTGCTGGGAAATATTCACTCTTAAATGAATATTTCATATAAAGTTATATTAGGCTTGTTGGTTTCATTGTTTCAGACTTGTCTTTGACGTCATCAGTATTGAATACGGTACTTTTACTGTGCCTAAGTTCACTGAAACTCAGTTGTTGTTCAGCTGCTTAGTTGTGTCGGACTATTTGTAACCCAAAGGACTGCAACCTGCCAGGCTTCCCTGTCCTTCACTATCTGCTGGAGTTTGCTCAAATTCATGTCCATGGAGTCAGTGATGCTATCTAACCTTCTCATCCTCTGCCACCCTCTTCCTCTTCTGCTTTCAATCTTTCCCAGCAACAGGGTCTTTTCCAACGAGTAGACTCTTCACATCAGGTGGCCAAAGTATTGGAGCTTCAGTTTGAGCACTAGTCGTTCTAATGAATAGTCAGGGTTGCTTTCTTTAGGATTGACTGGTTTGATCTCCTTGTGGTCCAAAGGACTCTCAAGCGTCTTCTCCAGCACCACAATTCAAAAGCATCAATTCTTCAGTGCTCGGCCTTTGTTATGGTCCAACTCTCATATCTGTACATGACTACTGGAAAAACCATAGTTGTTACTATACGGACCTTTGTCAGCAAAGTAGTGTCTCTGCTTTTCAATATGTTGTCTAGGTTAGTCATTATTTCCCTTCCAAGGAGGAAGGAGCAAGTGTTTTTTAATTTCATGCCTGCAGTCACTGTCCACAGTGATCTTGGCGCCCAAGAAAATAAAATCTGCTACAGCTTCCACTTTCCCCCCTTCTATTTGCCTCAAAGTGATGGGACTGGATGCCATGTTCTTAGTTCACTGGAAGTCAGTAAGTTCATGTTATTTCTGTTGCAGAGCTTATCAGCAAGTAAAATTAGCTTCCATGATATTTTCATAAGTTATAAAATAGAGTTTATGAGATAAGAGTTTTCAGGTGAATTCTTTGGGAATAATTGTGTTTTGTGTGTATCTATCTAAAATGGATTTTCCAGACTGCTTTGTAGCTTGAAGCTTTAGAACTTTGCTAAATTAAGTTAAATCATGGAAATTCACTAAATATTTAGATCATTTCAAATAAAACAAAATACTTGAACACTGATTGCTAAACAGGTCTAAGTTTACCTACTTTTGTCTTCTTATGAGAGAAAAACTTAAAAAGTTTGAGTTTATTAGCTAAACATTTTATACCACACTGAAGAAAAAAAAGTTTGCTATGAGAAAATGTGTGATTCTAGAGGCTATGAAATATGTCCATAGTTTGCCAATCAGAAAATGTTTGTGTGACAAACTGTTCAAAATTACTTGCTTCCTGAATTTGCACTAGAGATAAAGGTTTTTAAGGGTTAAAATTGAAGTACGTGTAATTAAAGCTTACTGCAACATTTCAGTGTGCAAGGCATTAGGATGTGTGTTTTCAGGTTGAAATAAAAGAGCATAAAGAATGGAAATGCATTTTGTTAGGGATAAAGAAAGTGATTTTGTTCTTGAGAGAGAGAAATAAAGAAAAATAATGGGCCAAAATCTAAAAGTAAAAAGAAAGCTATAGAAGATTTGAGAAAAAAGAACCCTGAGAGAAGAGTTTTATATATCATCAAGACTGGCTAAGATTAAAATAAAATTTAATTGAGTATACAAAATTCACAGAGAAGGCAATGGCACCCCACTCCAGTACTCTTTCCTGGAAAATCCCATGGATGGAGGAGCTTGGTAGGCTGCAGTCCATGGGGTTGCTACTAGTCGGACACGACTGAGCGACTTCACTTTCACTTTTCACTTGCATGCATTTGAGAAGGATATGGGAACCCATTCCAGTGTTCTTGCCTAAAGAATCCCAGGGACGGGGGAGCCTGGTGGGCTGCCATCCATGGGGTCGCACAGAGTCAGGCACAACTGAAGCGACTTAGCAGCAGCAGCAGCATACAAAATTTAACATTAAAAGGAAGCTGTCATAAAACTAGAATTTGGTTTTCTCTCCTGTGATAGGAAAATAAAATTTTCTTAGAATAAGAACTGCTTTTAATAACAGATTGTAAAATTTCTTTTCCTCTTTTTAAAATTTCTTTGCCTCCTTAATATGTTGCAACTTTTTGTATTTGTCATTAAAAAATTTATTATCATTTTGGTTAAATGAATAAGTATTGTTTCACATGGCCTGTGATCCTATTTGACCAAGTTATAAAGTTTTTAAATCTTTTTTATATCTTTGATAAACTTTCCCAAGTCAAATTTTAAATGAAGTATTTTGACCTCTAGATAACTTCGGGATGCTTTAAGCAGCCCCTGAACCATCCCACAGAGTGGTATTAAACTAATTAGTTTTATTTGGTGTGTTAGATTATATGATAAGTATTGTCAAACAAATGGTGGTAGAACCTTCTTGGGTTCTATTGTATGGATAAAAGTTATTAACACAGATATTCCAAAATTTACATGAAATTCCAAAAAATCCAGTATGTCCTGGTAGAATGTTATTAGTCACAATTCTAGTTACTATCTTAAAAATGCATGTTGTAGAAATAACCAAGTTTTTTGTCAATTACTTTGTAATCAGATCTTACGTCATTTTAAATCTTTCGTCATTTATAGACAGTCATTATTTTATTCAGTCATTATTTATATTTAGTCATATATTTTGAAAATATGTTTCTGATGAATTTTAGGTCATACCACTGAATGGGGTAATACATTTTAAAACTCTAATGGAAAAATTGATCATTTCATCCAGATCAACAGGAATTAATTACATGGATGAACTGATAAATATGACATAAATTTAGACTTTTTTTCTGAAATATTACTAGATTTTAATTTTCTTCCAGAAAAACTTTCCTCTTTTGCTATGACCTATAACAATTTGATAAAGTATAACTTTGTAAATGAAAATAAAACATTTTTCTTCTTTCTCTCTACTTGATCCCTCCAGAATTTGACTTCTCCAGCTGGCTCCCCTTTGACTTGCTGTCTTATTGTGGTCAGATTAAAACTAGTTATGCTTATCATTATTCTAATTTCTTCTTTCTTTGCTGTTTTCAAAATGTATATGTCTTATGTCTCTCTCTACTATAGCTTTATTAATGTTACTGGCTATATTACTTATATCCCGTCTATTTTTATAAGATTTTTGTCTCTTATATTACCCAATGTATAACCGGGTCTCTGACAAAATTAATTATAGCTAAGCATCTTGAGGCAATTGATCAAATATATATATAGATAATTGTCTATAAAATAGTTCTAGTAATACAACTCTAGATATAGGAAGAAGTAACAAGTGAAAACATTTCCTGATTGTTTTAGACTAGTAAGACAGGTGATCCAGAGAATTTCAGGTTATAAACAGAGCCTGATCCAAAAAATTGCACATTGAGTGGCCTATCAACAAAATTCTCATCTGACCTAGGAATGAGAATTCCTAGTGGAGTGGGATAGATAGTCATGAAATGCCACTCAAACTTTGGTCAAATTTATGATGAAGAGAGGGTGTTGAGAACAAAAAATGTTGCCTGCCATTTCAATAAACAAGGCAATTCATGTGAAGATGGAAAAGCATATGTTTTATAAACAAATGTTTTCTGGGCCATGCAGAGACAATGGGACAGAGGATGGACTCTGATCTTTAGGCTCTGCCATGCCTAACCCAGATGTTTCTGGTGATAGCTCTCTCCCAGTAACAGGTTCTCTATCTAAGCTCTTTTAAGAATTTGGGGAGAAGGTCAAAGTGTTTCCCTGAGTTTCGGGGGTCTTCAGTTCAAAATAATCTGCATGCCAAAAAGACATTTTGGGATAGCAAACTTTTCATTACGCATTACTTTCGCACTTTCTGGAACAACTTTGCCTTACACACAGAGACAAATTTCCTCCTTCTTTTTCTGGATATAGTATATTTTTGACTCATTAACATTGAACTCATGGCCAGGAGTCCTGTAGCTCATGCCTGAATAAAGTCTTTCTAGCACATGTGTGTTCTCTGAAAAGGCACATTACAACTATCTTCCACTTGGGGACACCAGGCAACACTTCATCAATATTACACTTGGATGCCATCTTAAACATCAAATTACTACCAACAAAAATCACAAAATGTTAAAAACATGGCACTGAGTATACAGGGAAAATGACACTTCTTTAAGAAGACTGAAAGAAGAAGGCAGAGTACTGCTTAGCAAGACTTTAGCTAGCAATGTGTGTCAATGACTTAAATTTTTTGCAACTCTGTGCATGTTCATGAATGACCATGAGCAAGAAGAAAGAAATTATTTGGACTTTACAAGTAAATTTTAAGGAATAAGTGAATTCACAAAAATGGGTGAATAATTCAGCCTTTGAATAATTCAGGTCTACTTAATGAGTTCTTAAATGTAGTGCATTGTTTTGAAGAAGAGGAATAATTAAAGAAAAGTCTGAAGTTCCTAGAAAAACCAGCTACTGTTATAAATTAGAGCAACAGATTTTAAATAAAAAAGCAAAAAATGTTCTCTTAAAGACTGTTTCTTAAATTTTAGTGAGTGAAAACTAACAAGGTATCTTAGTGCAACACATATTTTGCTTCAATAGGTTTCCAAAGGCTTGAATTCTGAATTTCTCAAAAACTTTCAAACAATGCCAAGGCTGCTAGACTGCGAGCACGCTGCATAGCAAGGCTTGAAGGCTATTTACTAACTTCTATCTTAGACAATACACTTAATCTTTGTGTCTCATTTGCTACATCTATAAAATGAATATGTTAATAATATATTTCCACTGGTTCATCTTAAGAGTAAATAAAACAATATGTATAAAGCGCTTAAAACTGTGTACATAGTAAACCTCCAATAAGGGTTACTAATGATAATGGTGATGCAAATGTATATTCCCATTTCTCACATTCTAAAAAACAAGTATACACTCATACCACTAAACTAATCATTTAATTTTGCTTTCTCTTCTTTTGATATCTAGTCTTAAGAGAGTAATTTAATTCCATTCTCTCAGTTTCTGATTCTGTTCTTTATTTCTTAGCTTCTGTCATTACCGCTCTTGAAAATGTGCTCCCATGAGCATTGTCATCAATGACCCTTTCAGATCAGTGTGTTGGAGTCTGTTTACTTTTTATGTTATCAAACATCTTTGTAAAACAACTGCCCCTGTTGAGCTCTTGTTCCTTCTTAAAACCATCTTCTTGATGTGGTAGATTAGATCATTACTCCTAATTATTCCTTCCTCCCTTGAATTGAAAGCATATATTTATATCATGTGACTTTGCAGAACCTCCTTCTAGAATGGGCAAAATATACTTCCCATCCATTGATATTGGGCTGGATCAACTTGCTTTCACTAATGGAATATCAGTGGAGTGAGAATGTGCCATTTCTAAGTCAAGGTCTAAGGGGAAACAAATATTTCTAATCACTCCCTTGAGGCCTCTGCTGTTAGAAAGTATTGTAGAGGCAGCTGCTGAAACTTCATCCTGGCCCCCAGAATTAAGACACTTGGATTAACCAACAAGAAGTCTGGGGTCCAGCCTAGAGCTTGCAGTGCCTCAATGAACTGAGGTACAGTCAACTTGAAGACCCATCAGCATAAAAGTAAATTTTGTTTTAAGATTTTGCTATTGCTGTACAGGAAAATAACATCAGCAACAAAAACTGATAACTACACTTCTGTGGACCTGCCCTTTCTTAATCCTTAGATTTTCTTCCCAGTCTCTCTTTTTGATGTGCTTCCCTCTAAAAATACTAAAAATATTTCTGACCCTTAACGTTTATTGTTAGGCCAAGTCTTTTCCCTCTTTAAATTATCCTGGACAATCTCAGTCACTCTTATGTTCAAAATCTCCACCTACAGTGTGATAAGTCAAGGTTTTTAATCTCTTGCCTACCAATGCCTATCTTCAGGGACTTCAGACTCCTGCCTGGTATTTTTAAGATGGATATCTCCCCCTCAATATCTTATGGAGATCACAAATTAGACTTCCACAGCCACACATGTGTTTTCCACCACTTCCTTAGCACTCTTCCTTTTTAAGAATGAACCTCAGAAATGAAAACTAAGCTCTGTTCTGCCTTGAGGACTTTTTGTCATCACTATTCCTTTTTGTGAGAGAACACTGCATCTCCCTTAAGCAACTCATTTTATCCATCAGGCTTCAGTCCAGACACTTTCTAAAAGAGTCCTTGACCGACCCCACAGTGTAGAGGACCCAATATTCTATTAGCTTCTTTAAAAATTACATCTCTATCATTTGTCTAATTATGCATTTCAGAAATTTGAGAGCCATCTTTGACTTTTTCTCATTGCTGCCCTACCAGTCAATCATCAAGCCTAGTCTCCTAACCTAATATACACATTATCTTTGCCTCTCTCCTCTTTCTCCTCATCTCTACTATTACTGCTAAGTTCTAGCCTTGCTTGTCTTTTACCCAAGCTGTAGCCTCCACCTCTTGATTGATCGTCCTGTGTTTTATTTTTTTTCCCTTCATTAATCTGATTTTACTTGTTAAAATAATGTTGCATAACAAATAACCTCTAAATCTCACTGATTTGAGTAGCAGATATGTATTTCATGCTTATTAATCTGTAGGTCTGCTGCAGTTCAGCAGGGCTTGGGTTGATTTCAGGCTTTGAATCAGTTCCAAAGCTGAGTTCAGAAATCTGGAACTCAGATTTAAGGAAGAATGGCTGACTGGTACCTGTTCTCAAAACAGAGGAGAAAAATCTAAAAAGTGCTAGAGAAAACTTGCAAACTTCATAGTCTCAGATGGAAATTGAAACACTGTAATTCCTGGCAATGATCCATTGGTCAAACCCAAGCCCAATGTCAATGGGTTGGGAAAATTACCCTATGGACTCCAGTAGGAGGCATTGCAATTCACACAGCAAAAGGTATGAGTATATAATCCTATTAAGGGGAATGAAGGAAGAGTTAATAATAATAGTCTGATCAATCATAGTACTTTTCTGTATATGATTCCCCAGGAGACCTTGGCAAAAAGCAAAACTTCATGTTACTCCTTTGCCTAAAACCCTTTAATTATCTCATACTGGAAAATACAATCCAAACCATTTCTACGTACTGCTCACGACTTCTTTCCTCTTCACATTTTATGCTCCAGCGACAGCAAACTGCTTGTAGTTCTCGGCTGTTCACACCAAACTGTTTCATGCCTCTCTGCCTTTGCTCATGACATTTCTGCATAGAAATGCTTTTCTCACCCTTCATTCCTTTTCCTGCTGGTTAATTCCTTCTCATTCTTCAAGACTCAGCTCATACATGACTTGCTGGATAAGTCTTTCCTGACCCCACACCCACCTCATTATATCCATAACACCTTGCATAGGTTCTATCATAGCATTTATCAAGTTGAATAAAATTATCCATTTGTGTATGTCTTCTCTGAGGTAATAATTTTTCCGAGGGTGAGAAGCAATTTTTAAAAAAATAGAGAATAATGTTTATGTTTCCAACATCTAGAACCAATAAAGGACATGTAATTGGCACTCTATATGCTTTGTAGAATGTTGTTGTTGTTGTTTAGTTACTAAGTCCTATCTGACTCTTGTGACCCCATGGACTGTAGCCTGCCAGGCTCCTCTGTCCGTGAAATTTTCCTGGCAAGAATACTGGCATGGGTTGTCATTTCCTTCTCCAGGGGATATTCCTGACCCTGGGATTGAACCCATGTCACTTGCACAACAGGTGAATTCTTTACTGCTGAACCACCAGGGAAGCCCTGCTTTGTCAGTTCAGTTTAGTTCAGTTGCTCAGTCGTGTCTGACTCTTTGTGATCCCATGGACTGCAGCATGCCAGGCTTCCCTGTCCATCCCCAACTCCTGAAGCCTATTCAAACTCATATCCATTGAGTCGGTGATGTCATCCAACCATCTCATCCTCTGTCATCCCCTTCTCCTCCCACCTTCAATCTTTCCCAGCATCAGAGTCTTTTCAAATGAGTCAGTTCTTCGCATCAGGTGGCCAAAGTATTGGAGTTTCAGGTTCAACATCAGTCCTTCCAATGAATACTCAGGACTGCTCTCCTTTAGAATGGAATGATTGGATTTCCTTGCTGTCCAAAGGACTCTCAAGAGTCTTCTCCAACATCACACTTCAAAAGCATCAGTTCTTCAGCGCTCAACTTTCTTTATAGTCCAATTCTCACATCCATACATGACTACTGGAAAAACCATAGCTTTGATTAGATGGACATTTGTTGGCAAAGTAATGTCTCTGCTTTTTAATATGCTATCGAGGTTGATCATAACTTTTCTTCCAAGGAGTAAACGTCTTTTAATTTCATGGCTACAGTCACCATATGCAGTGATTTTGGAGCCCCCCAAAATAAAGTCTGTCACTGTTTCCATTGTTTCCCCATCTATTTACCATGAAGTGATGGGACCAGATGCCATGATCATAGTTTTCTGAATGTTGGATTTTAAGCCAATTTTTTCACTCTCCACTTTCACTTTCATCAAGAGGCTCTTTAGCTTTGTAGAATAGGGCTATTGCAAGTCCTCTTTTGTTGCATCAAAGTTATTATCCTAAGCTTTTAAAAAAAAATTACACTTCATGTTGAACAAATCTGTGTTCACCTAGATTGTACACTTTATAATTGTAAAGAATTAAACTATGCTTTTCTTAGGTTTCAACCTCTCAAACATCCTCATCAATACAAGACCTGCCAATCAATATGTCTTAGGTCCTAGAATATTATATTTACCTCAGTGAATTACAGAAAGTAACTTTTTGCTTGGTTTTCTTTTGGCTGAACTTTGAGCATTAACAGTCAAGAAAGTTGTGAAAGATGGGGTGACTTACCCCTTCATGAAGGGGTCAATTAAAAAAGACAAATGAGGCTTTTGGGTTGGAAAGAGGAAAATGAGGAAATATGAAAGAGAAGGAAAACGCCTCTGTTTCCAGGAACCTGATTATGTTACAATAGTTGAAGGATGAAAGGACCTTGCCTTTTGTTTTACATTCTTTCTTTCGGGGATGAGGCATGGCAGGCAGAATGTAAACTAGACTGATAGCAGCTGCCATGGCATCTCAATGACTTCAAGTAATCACTGGAAAGGCAGCATGGAGGGAAAGTCTAATCATTTTATGGGTGGGAGTCATGAGTGAGAATAAAGAACACTTCCTTAACTGACATTATTACATGCAGTCAGTCAGTTCAGTCGCTCAGTCATGTCTGACTCTGCAACCCCATGGACTGCAGCACACCAGGCCTTCCTGTCCATCACCAACTCAAGGAGTTTACTCAAACTCATGTCCATTGAGTCAGTGATACCATCCAACCACCTCATCCTCTGTCCATCCCCCTTTTCTCCCATCTTCAATCTTTCCCATCATCAGGGTCTTTTCCAAAGAGTCAGTTCTTCACATGAGGTGGCCAAAGTATTGGAGTTTCAGCTTCAGCATCAGTCCTTCCAATGAATATTCAGGACTGATTTCCTTTAGGATGGACTGGTTGGATCTCCTTGCAGTCCAAGGGACTCTCAAGAGTCTTCTCCAACACCACAGTTCAAAAGCATGAATTCTTCAGCACTCAGTTTTCTTTATAGTCCAACTCTCACATCCATACACGACTACTGGAAAAACCATAGCTTTGACTAGATGGACTTTTATTACGTTACCCACTTTCATAAGGCAACAGGTAAGCAAGCCTTACGTTGTTGCTTTCTTTTTTTTTTTTTAATTTTTCTTTGTTAATTTCTTTGGTTCATAACTCATCCAGTAGCAGTAAAGAGAATAATTGTTACATTTTTGTTTTATTTGGTTTAAGTGGCAGAACCCCAAACTGACATTTCCTGATGAAGGTTATTGTAATAGCCAATGTGTTCTTATTTCTGGTGACATTCTCTTATTAAGGCTGGGGGAAAATAGCTACTTGCACCTGTAGAGTTTTTTTGAGTTGTTCTTATTTTGCGTTATGAAGTGATCATTGATTTTTTAACTTCTTGAGCTATTATTGTTAACTTAAGATATTAATACTGGTTCTCTAATATTGTGACTGTTATTATAGATATATTATTCTTTTAAGTTTTTCCTACCTATGTCCTTGAAAAGTGAAACTGAAAGTTGCTCAGTCGTATCCGACTCTTTGCAACCCCATGGACTGTCCATGGAATTCTCTAGGCCAGAATATTGGAGTGGGTAGCTTTTCTCTTCTCCAGGGGATCTTCCCAACCCCGGGATTAACCCAGGTCTCCTGCATTGCAGGTGGATTCTTTACCAGCTGAGCCACAAGGGAAGCCCAAGAATACTGAAGTGAGTGCTCAGTCATGTCAGTTGTATCCGACTCTCTGCGACCCCATGGACCACGGCCTGCCAGGCTCCTTTGCCCATGGGATTCTCCAGGCAAATATGTTGGAGTGGGTTACCATTTCCTTCTCCAGAGATAAAGTGTGAAGTGAGGGAAGTGAAGTTGCTCAGTCATGTCCAGCTCTTTGTGACCCCATGGATTCTAGCCTACCAGGCTCCTCTGTCCTTGGGATTTTCCAGGCAAGAGTACTGGAGTGGGTTGCCATTTCCTTCTCTGCTGGAGTGGGTAGCCTATCCCTTCTCCAGGGGATCTTCCCTACCCAGGAATCAAACTGGGTTCTCCTGCATTGCAGGTGGATTCTTTACCAACTGAGCTATCAGGGAAGCCCAATCAACCTATGTCTGTACTGTTTATTTATAACATATGTTCTCTAAAACTTCTTTTTTTATTTCCATATTTGCCCCACTGGTTTGCAGGGAGTTTTAATTCTAATGCAAGCTGGTGTTCAGGTCACATCAAGTTTTTACTACGACTTTTCTTACAGTTTCTTAAATCTAGCCCTACCCTAATCTATCATGCTCATTCTCTCTTCCAATTTCTGAGACACTTTCTTAAGATTCTTCCATCTTACCTAGTGGCATTCTAAGCCAATTCCCACCGAGTTACCAGAAACACTTGGCTCCCATATTTGCCTCCTTTCTCTTATCAATATTTCTCCTCACCTTGTTACATTCTCACAAATATCCTTCTTGTCACCACCCCTCAACTTTGGATCTTACTTCTTGCCACCTCTTACTTCTTGTGGAGCATTTCCTCAATCTGGCAAGTACCCTTCTTGTTCTTACCCAAGTGTCTCCTCAATTCTCCTTCCTCTTGACCCCGAGACTATATTATTTTCAGAAGCAGTATCTCTGAGGTTCATTCTTTTTAAACTTCCCTTCTGGCAAAGAGGCTAATTAAACTCTCTGTGACAATGCAACAAAACATTGAGGCATAGAAGTTATAATGGTTATTACTTATTAGGCCTTTACCATGAGTTAGGTGCTGATCTCAGAGCATTATTTCATTTAATCCCCATAACAGTTCTGGACCGTGAGTATTGAATTATCCCCATTTGTCTGACGATAAAACTGAGACATAATGAAGTTAAGTGACTCAGTCAATGACATCTAATAAAGGGTGGAGCCAAAATAGCAATTTTACTTTTAAAAAGTTAGTTTTAGTGCAGACAGAATATGGGGAATGGCTATTCACTAAAATCAAATTTCTAAGACATCATTTGAACTACCCAGAGGATTTATGTGGGAGATAGGAAGGGGAACATAGCCCTCAGTTTAGAGATGAGTGAAAAAATATGCCAGCTTCTAGGGCAGACTTAAGCCAGCTACACAAGCAAATGGAACAGAACTTTAAAAACTGTGGAGAAGAGCCAGATCACAATGTGACGTCCAAATACTGCTAAGATACCTGCCGCGGTTCATATATGCTGCTATAATATAAACAATATAGGCTGAGAGCCCCAGAAACCACATTTATTCCTCACAATTCCGTAGCACATGAAGTCCAAATTCAAGGTGCCAGCAGATTCAGTCTGGTGAATGCTCATTTTTTAGTTCAGAGACAACTATCTTTTATTATAATCTAACATTGAAGAAAAATTGAGGAATCTTTCTGGGGTTTCTTTTATAATGGGACTAACCCAATCATGAAGGCTCTGCCCTCATCACCAAGTACTCTCCCAAATTCCTATGCCAAATACCATCATTTTGTGGATAAGAATTCACCTAATGAATCTGGGAGGGACCCATTCAGTTTATAGCAATGCTTCTGGGATCAGGGTTCATTTTATGATAAAACCTAAGCATTGAAGAGATTATTATACATATTTCCTTATGTGGTTAGTGTTTTGAAATAATAGTTCTGAATTAAGTCTAAGGAATTTAACAAGTTTCTCCTTTTTTTCACAATGATTATTGGTTTCTTTTAGGATATATCTGATTCTTATTTTAAAAAAGTCTATTGTTTGGTGCCCCTGCACTGGATAATACCCTAAATGTATGCTTATTCAGACTATTAAGTAATATACTACTTTACCAGAAGTATGAAAAATATCAATGAGTAGCCACATTGTTATTACTAATAAGTCATCGAGCTCAAAAATCAAGGTAGTTTCCTGGAAGTGTGAGCCACAGATCTTTAGCCAAAATAGAAGGGAAAAAGTGGAAACAGTGACAGATTTTATTTTCTTGGGCTCCAAAATCACAGTGGACAGTGACTGCAGGGATGAAATTAAAAGATGCTTGCTCTTTGGAAAAAAAGCTGTGACAAGCTTACCTTATTAAAAAGCAGAGACATCACTTTGCCAACAAAGGTCCATTTAGTCAAAGCTATGGTTTTTCCCTTGTAGCTTGGTCGGTAAAGAATCTGCCTGCAATGCAGGAGATCCAGGTTAAATTTCTGGGTCAGGAAGATCCCCTGGAGGAGGATATAGCAACCCACTCCAGTATTCTTGCCTGGAGAATCCCGTGGATAGAGGAGGCTGGCAGGTTAGAGTCCATAGGATCTTAAGAGTCAGACACGACTTAACAACTAAACCTCCACCACTGTGGTTTTTCCTGTAGTTATGTATGGATGTGGGAGTTGAACCATAAAAAATGCTGAACACTGAAGAAATGATGCTTTTAAACTGTGGTGTTGAAGAACACTCTTGAGAGTCACTTGGACTGCAAGGAGGTCAAACCTAAAGGAGATCAACCCTGAATATTCATCGGAGGGACTAATGCTGAAGCTGAAGCTCCAATACTTGGGCCACCTGATGAGAAAAGCTGACTCATTAGAAAAGACTCCGATACTGGGAAAGATTTGAGGGCAGGAGGAGATGGGAGCAACAGAGGATGAGATGGTTTGATGGCATCATTGATTCAATGAACATGAACTTGGGCAGGCTCCGGGAGATAATGAAAGACAGGGAAGACTGGCAGTTCCAGAAAGAAGGTGATGCTTCTCTCTTGGACCTAATTTTGGTCTACTGACTTTCCCAGAGCAAGGAGTTCCTCAAAACAGTAATAGTCCCTTATCTCCTTTAAAGTACCAGCCTCAGGTTTCATAAAGCCAGTTCAGGAAAGAGTGTGGTCCAAGATACAAACCAAGGAGCACACTCAAAAGACATTCTTTCAAATAGATTCAAAACAGCTTTCAGATACTGCCTAGCCATGCAAGGGTTTAGGGTAATACAAGTGGTTTGCGATTCCCTTCTCCAGTGGACCACATTCTATCAGATCTCTCTACCATGACCCACCCATCTTTGGTGGTCCCACATGGCATGGCTTACTTTCATTGAGTTAGACAAGGCTGTGGTCTGTGTGATTAGATTGACTAGTTTTCTGTGATTATGATTTCAGTTTGTCTGCCTTCTGATGCCCTCTCGCAACACCTATCATCTTACTTGGGTTTCTCTTACCTTGGATGTGGGGTATCTCTTCAAGGCTGCTCCAGCAAAGTGCAGCCGCTGCCACCGCCCCTGACCTCAGACATGGGATAACTCCTCCCAGCCACTGCCCTGACCTCGGATATGGGGTAGCTCCTCTCGGCCGCTCCTGCTTGCTAAAAGTATTTCCTCCATGTCCAAGGAGCAGTGACTGCATGGGCACAGGAGGGCCGAGAGGAGCTACTCCATGTTCAAGGTCAGGAGGGGTGGTGGTGAGGAAATACCCCTTGTTCAAGGTAAGAGAAAACCCAAGTAAGATGGTAGGTGTTGTAAGAGGGCATCAGAGGGCAGACATACTGAAACCATAATCACAGAAAACTAGTCAGTCTAATCACATGTACCACAGCCTTGTCTAACTCAATGAAACCAAGCCATGCCGTGTGGGGCCACCCAAGACGGGCGGGTCATGGTGGAGAGTCTGACAGAACATGGTCCACTGGAGAAGGGGATTGCAAACCACTTCACTATTCTTCCCTTGAGAACCCCATGAACAGTATGAAAAGGCAAAATGATAGGATACTGAAAGAGGAACTTCCCAGGTCGGTAGGTGCCCAATATACAACTGGAGATCAGTGGAGAAATAACTCCAGAATGAAAGAAGGGATGGAGCCAAAGCAAAAACAACACTAAGCTGTAGATGTGACTGGTGATAGAAGCAAGGTCTGATGCTGTAAAGAGCAATATTGCATAGGAACCTGGAATGTCAGGTCCATGAATCAAGGCAAACTGGAAGTGGTCAAACAAGAGATGGCAAGAGCGAATGTCGACATTCTAGGAATCAGCAAACTAAAATGGACTGGAAAGGGTGAATTTAACTCAAATGACCATTATATCTACTACTGGGGGCACGAGTCCCTCAGAAGAAATGGAGTAGCCATCATGGTCAACGAAAGAGTCCAAAATGCAGTACTTGGATGTAATCTCAAAAATGACAGAATGATCTCTGTTTGTTTCCAAGGCAAACCATTCAATATCAGAGTAATCCAAGTCTATGCCCTAACCAGTAATGCTGAAGAAGCTGAAGTTGAACGGTTCTATGAAGACCTACAAGACCTTTTAGAACTAACCCCCCAAAAAGATGTCCTTTTCATTATAGGGGACTGGAATGCAAAAGTAGGAAGTCAAGAAACACCTGGAGTAACAGGCAAATTTGGCCTCGGAATGTGGAATGAAGCAGGGCAAAGGCTAATAGAGTTTTGCCAAGAGGACACACTAGTCATAGCAAACACCCTCTTCCAACAACACAGGAGAAGACTCTACACATGGACATCACCAGATGGTCAACACCGAGAGCAGACTGATTATATTCTTTGCAGCCAAAGAGGGAGAAGCTCTATACAGTCAGCAAAAACAAGACCAGGAGCTGATTGTGGCTCAGATCATGAACTCCTTATTAACAAATTCAGACTCAAATTGAAGAAAGTAGGGGAAACTACTAGACCATTCAAGTATGACCTTAATCATATACCTTATGATTGTACAGTGGAAGGGATAAAGAGATTTAAGGGCCTAGATCTGATAGATAGCGTGTCCTTGAACTATGGACTGAGGTTCATGACATTGTACAGGAGACAGGGATCAAGACCACCCCCATGGAAAAGAAATGTAAAAAAGCAAAATGGCTGTCTGGGGAGGCCTTACAATAGTTGTGAAAAGAAGAAAAGCAAAAAGCCAAGGAGAAAAGGAAAGATATAAGCATCTGAATGCAGAGTTCCAAAGAATAGCAAGAAGACATAAGAAAGCCTTCTTCAGCGATCAATGCAAAGAAATAGAGGAAAAGAACAGAATGGGAAAGATTAGAGACCTCTTCAAGAAAATTAGAGATACCAAGGGAACATTTCATGCAAAGATGGTCTCAATAAAGGACAGAAATGGTATGGACCTAACAGAAGCAGAAGATATTAAGAAGAGGTGTCAAAAATACACAGAAGAACTGTACAAAAAAGATCTTCATGACCAAGATAATCACGATGATGTGATCACTCACCTAGAGCCAGCTATCCTGGAATGTGAAGTCAAGCGGGCCTTAGAAAGCATCACTATGAACAAAGCTAGTGGAGGTGATGGAATTCCAGTTGAGCTATTTCAAATCCTGAAAGATGATGCTGTGAAAGTGCTGCACTCAATATGCCAGCAAATTGGGAAAACTCAGCACTGGCCACAGGACTGGAAAAGGTCAGTTTTCATTCCAATCCCAAAGAAAGGCAATGCCAAAGAATGCTCAAACTACCGCACAATTGCACTCATCTCACACGCTAGCAAAGTAATGCTCAAAATTCTCCAAGCCAGGCTTCAGCAATACGTGAACTGTGAACTTCCTGATATTCAAGCTGGTTTTAGAAAAGGCAGAGGAACCAAAGATCAAATTGCCAACATCTGCTGGATCATGGAAAAAGCAAGAGAGTTCCAGAAAAACATCTATTTCTGCATTTTTGATTATGCCAAAGCCTTTGATTGTGTGGATCACAATAAACTGTGGAAAATTCTGAAAGACATGGGAATACCAGACCACCTGACCTTCCTCTTAAGAAACCTGTATGCAGGTCAGGAAGCAACTGTTAGAACTGAACATGGAACAACAGACTGGTTCTAAATAGGAAAAGGAGTATGTCAAGGCTGTATATTGTCACCCTGCTTATTTAACTTATAAGCAGAGTACATCATGAGAAACACTGGGCTGGAAGAAGCACAAGCTGGAATCAAGATTGCCAGGAGAAATATCAATAACCTCAGATATGCAGATGACACCACCCTTATGGCAGAAAGTGAAGAGGAGCTAAAAAGCCTCTTGATGAAAGTGAAAGTGGAGAGTGAAAAAGTTGGCTTAAAGCTCAACATTCAGAAAACGAAGATCATGGCATCTGGTCCCATCACCTCATGACAAATAGATGGGGAAACAGTGTCAGACTTTATTTTTGGGGGCTCCAAAATCATTACAGATGGTGATTGCAGCCATGAAATTAAAAGACACTTACTCCTTGGAAGGAAAGTTATGACCAACCAGGGCAGCATATTAGAAAGCGGAGACATTACTTTCCCAACAAAGGTCTGTCTAGTCAAGGCTATGGTTTTTCCAGTGGTCATGTATGGATGTGAGAGTTGGACTGTGAAGAAAGCTGAGCGCCAAAGAATTGATGCTTTTGAACTGTGGTGTTGCAGAAAACTCTTGAGAGTCCCTTGGACTGCCAGGAGATCCAACAAGTCCATCCTAAAAGAGATCAGTCCTGGGTGTTCTTTGGAAGGAGTGATGCTAAAACTGAAACTCCCATACTTTGGCCACCTCATGGGAAGTGTTGACTTATTGGAAAAGACTATGATGCTGGAAGGGATTGGGGGCAGGAGGAGACAGGGACGACAGAGGATGAGATGGCTGGATGGCATCACCGACTCGATGGACATGAGTTAGAGTGAACTCCGGGAGTTGGTGATGGACAGGGAGACATGGCGTGCTGCAATTCATGGAGTTGCAAAGAGTCGGACATGACTGAGCGACTGAACTGAACTGAATGAAGTATTAACTAACTGCTAGTATCTTGACCTTGATCTTGACCCTGACCCACATCAATTTCCTATGGTTCAGAGGTGAAACAAGCCCAACAGGACAGCTTGAATTCCTTTGAGCTGGAATTTGCATAGTTTGGTTTTTGTGCTGTGTGTGTGCATATAACTTTCTTAAAGGGAAAGAATCTCAAACCCCAAAGCATTTTAAGCCATTGTTTATTTTTCAGCCATTTGTTCTAAAATATTGGATTAAAAACCTGCTTTTTCTTATTTTAATTTAGTTGGTGACATAGATTTCAAGTGTTCTGTCTCTTATTTCTTATTCAGAATCTGTCCTGAAGGCTCAAAATAGAAACAAATTCAAGACTTCTGCATGGAGCATTTTATCAGCTAAGTTTTCATAAGAAGGAACTGTTTGTTTGTTTGCTTCCCCCTGCAGTTTAGTATACCTAATTGTGTTTTCAGGGTGAATGGTTGTAAATTTGAGTAAATGATATCCCTAAATTGTCTGCCTTCACTCTTTATAGTGCTTCAAAGAATCAGGTGAAGGAGTCTCCATTAAGAAGTAGAATCAAATTTAGGATAACATACTGTTTTTTTCAGAAAAATCTAAACCTGTGTTTAATTTTATTAACAAGAGGCCTGAGAGAACCTTGATATGAAGCTCTTACATATTATGAAGCAATTCCAATTTACACTAAATATGCTGATCATAAAAACCCAAGCTTCAATGATTTCTTCAAATCTTAGGTGCAATCAAATATTGTAAATGATGTTCATAAGGTGGAACTCATTTAATGCTCTCAATTGAGCCTGTTCTTCATAGCCTGTAAGGTAGGAAATCTTTCACATGCAGTAAAATATCATTCATTGATTGCTTTCATTCACTTAATAGGAACTCCACTCAATTCAACTAATATTATTTGTTCTAATATGTGATAAGTTAAAAATATATTGCTATAGGGATTTAAAGATTTGTAAAAAAAGAACTTCATTATCAAAGAGCTTATATATAGTAGCAGTTTTAGGCAAGCATATAAATTCTCCTTTTAAAGGTTGACTGGTATAATATTTCTTAACACAAATAAGACCTTTCAGGTTCAGAGTAATATGAGATTATCTTTGAATGGAGGCCCAAGAAGATTTCTTGGAGAATTGTCAATTTAAGCCAGATAAGATTTAGCCAAGTGGAGATAGGGGAATAAAATAATTTTGTTCTATGTTAAAAGCCACTTTATATATCTTTTCTTCATATGCAAGTATGCAACTATATGTTTACATTATATATTCTCTTCTGTTTTTTTATAACTTAACAACATACCTCAGAATTATTTCAAAATATGTACATAGAGATCCAGTTTATAAAAATTACATATAATGTGTACCATAATTCATTACTTATCTTATTAAATTTATTTTCAATCGAAGCCATTTTAATATTGTGTTAAAATTTAGTTTCACAATTTATTTAACCAGTACACAATGAATGGACTTAGATTACTTCTGTTCTTTTGCTAGTTAAAAAAATTATTTTACCAGTTCCTCATTTGGAGAATTTAGGTTATTTCAAGTCATTGTTAATATATGATTAGAGCCACAGATATGTTTGCTCACACATAGGAAACTTTGTGTAGATTAATTTGTACATAGAAGAATTGCAATGTCATGAGATAGGTGTATTTTAATTTTGATAGATATCATCAAATTGTACCATATAATGATCAGTTTTTATTCCCACAATAATGCATGAAATTATTGGTTATCCTAAACAATCTCTACAAAGGATCTACAAAGGATCACCAAATTTTGATTTTTATCTATTTGATATGTGAATGGTGGCATTACAGTGTAGTTATAATATACACTTTTTATTACAAGGGAGACTAGACATCTTTTTTGTACTTAAAAGTTGATGACTGTGATTCCAGTAATGGCAGCAATGCTTATTGCAGATACCTCTTCCATGGACAGCAACTAGAAATATTGCTTTCCCTCATTTCTCTTTCTTCACCTTTTCTCTTCTATTATCTCTATACAGCAAAAGGGAAAAAATGGGAAATTATGAAAAAAGTAAATCGAAAATATAGAACTGAAAAACAAAATAACTGAAAATAAGATCTCATAGAAGGATTCAACAGAAGATTATATAAATAACAGTGTAGAAAAAATAGTTAAGGAGATATGGGCAAAATATTTGAAAATCGATGAAAGATACCAAGTTATAGATTGAAAAATTGATATAAACTTTCAAGCCATAAATCACAAAGAAAATCATATGAAGGAACAATAAAGAAAACTGCTGAAAAGCAAAGACAAAGGAAATATAATGAGCAGCCAGAGAAAATGATCCATTGTCTTTATTAAACCAATAATGCAATTGACATCTGATTTCTTAAGAAAAGTTCAGAGGCAAGAAGACATTGGAATGATATTAAAAGTAGTTAATAAAAATAATTAACAGTCTAGAATTCAATACTGTAAAATATCCTTCCTAAGCAGAGAAAAGTTAAGGACATTTCAGATAATTGAAACAGAATGTTTTCCACAAGCAAAAATATACTAAGGAATCATTAAAAGGAGCTATTCTAACAGAAGGAAAATAATCTCAGATAAAGCAGGAGGAAATAAAGGCCATTTGGAGGAAGAAATATGTTGGTAAATCTAAATGAGTATTGATTATATAAAAACAACAATAATAATGATAGCATGCAAGATTTTAAGATATATATGATTAAGAATTTTAGTAACATCAAAAAAGAGAGAAAGAGTAAATGAATATAATTATATTGTTTTAAGTTTACTTTATTCTTTTGAAAATGGGAAAAATTTTCCATTTATATTAATCTTTAACTAGTCAAAGATGTGTGTTTTCGTTTCTAGGGTAACTACTAGAAGAGAAGTTTAAAATGTGTAATCAACGTGTGCTGTGCTTAGTTGCTCTGTCGTGTTTGAATCTCTGTGATCCCATGGACTGTAGCCCACCAGGCTCCTCTGTCCATGGGGATTCTCCAGGCAAGGGTACTGGAGTGGGTTGCCATGCCCTCTTCCAGGGGTTCTTCCCAACCCAGGGAATGAACACAGGTCTCTTGCATTATAAGTAGATTCTTTACCATTTCAACCACCAGGTTTCTGACAATTAAAAATGGAAGAGCAAAAAAATTTTTTTTTTTCAAAAAGAAATCAGAAAAGAAGGAAAAAAAGTGGGGCAAATAGAAAAATAAACAGTAAATGGTATATTTAAACCAAAACTCATCTCTAATTTTATTGAATGTGTATAACCAAATAGTATAATTAAAAATAAAGCTTAAAAAACAATATTAAAAACTACTAACATGATAAGCTAAAGAATTATATCTTAATTATAAAATTGTTTAAAAAGTTGAAGTAAAAGCACAGAAACAATGTCCCATTCAAATATGAAGCAAATAAAGTTTGTGTACTTGTACCAATATCAGATAATGCCTAGTTTAAGGTAAGAAACACATTAAACAAGAATGAGGACTGTGTCATGACAATAATAAGAGAAAATTCACAAGAAAAGCTCAATAATTCTTAATTTATATAAACCAAATTATAACTTTAATATCTATGTAATTAAGTATTGATAAAACTTTAAAGAGAAATAGACAAATCAAAAATGATAAAGTTTTAACTTGCCTCAGTTGGTAAGTTGGTAATGAGTTGAACAGGCTAACTGAAATCATTACTAAAGCTGTAGAACATTTAAACAGCATGACTAAAAAATAACCTAAATAAGCTTTTATAAAATGCTTCACACAATATCTGCAGAATCTACACATCTTTTAGTGCACATTAACAACTTACCAAAGCTGTTTGTATGCTGAACTTTAAAACATTTCTCAATAAAATTGAAGTACTGAGATCATTCTGAAAATTTCAGTGTATTTAAGCTAGAAAAAAATAAAAGAATAAATTACATAAAATTAGAAAATCCCCAAATATGTGAATAAAATATCCGTTTCTGATATTTTATAGAAATACTTTCTCTCTCTCTCTCTCTCTCTCTATATATATATATATATATATATATATATATATATATATGCTAAAAAAAGATTAAAAATAGATTAAATTTATTCCAGGAATGCACTGTTGGTTTATCATTATAAAAATAAATCCATTTTAATCCATTATATTAACCAACTGGAGAACCAAATCATATGATCTTGACACTTAGTTCTACTAAATATTTACTAGCTATCCTACTTAAGGCAACAAGGCAAGAAAGGGAAATAAAAGTTAAAGGGATTGAAAATATCACTGCAGATGACATGAATTGTATATTTAAAAATCAAAAGGAATTACACATTTACTATAATTAGTTTTAATTAGAATTAATGTGTGGATTCAACAACATGTCTAGAAATAATACAAAATTATTGCTATTTCTATATACAAGCAAAACAGCATGATTCTATGAATATTTCAATTGAAACCATTTTTAGTTGTAATGCAAGCTCAAACACTTGGTATACATGTAATAAAAGCTAAACCAGAGCTCTACACTCAAAATTTTGAAAACTCAATGAGAAAATTAAAGATAATCTAAATAAATGTGGGATGTATTTTCTGCATCCACTGGAAAATGAAACATTTTAAAGATAGCACTTCTCTACAAACTGATCTATACTTTCATTGCAATTCTGCCAATTCAATACAATATCAGTCAAAGTTTTAACAACTTTTCTTTTTAGTGGAAATTAACAAACTAATTCTAAATTTTGTGTAACAATGTAAATAGTTAAGAAAAACCAAGACAGTATTGAAGAAAAAGAATAATATTGGAGGCTTTCCTACCAGATATCAAGACACCAAAAAGCTACATAATAAGCTAGAGGGATATTGATCCAAGGATAGATAGATGTACTAAAAAGTACAAAGGCAGATCTCTACTTCACATGCTACTCAAAAATTACATGAAAGTAAATTGTAGATTAAAATGTAAAAGATAAAATGACAAAACTCCTATAATAAAGAGAATATTTTCATGAATTTGGTACGGGTGATCATTTCTTAGATAAGACTAAAAGTCAGTATATCCATACTCTATGATCCATAAATTTTACTGTTAGGTATGCACCCAGTAAAGGTGGTTGCATTTATATCCAAAAGGAATAGACAAGAATATTAATAGGATTATTGGTAATAGCCAAAACTTGGAATCAATTCAAATGCTTATCAAGAGTAGAATGAAAATGATTTGTGGCATATTCATAAAATGTATATAATACTGGCAATGCAAATCCACACAATAGCGTGAATAGATCTTTGTCACAACAATAATGGAAAAAAGCCAGATTTATAAGTATACATACTATGTGATGCTATTCATATAAATTTAAAAATTAGGCAAAATTGATGAAAATCAGGGTGATTGCTGTAGGACATGATGGACAGCAGTCTTCCATTTTGCTAGTAATGTTCCATGTCCTCACCTGATTACACAGGTATATTCACTTTTTGGCAATTCATGGAGCTGTACACTTGTGTGCACTTCTTAGTAAGCACACTGCAACTCAATAAACATGTTTTCTTAGTCTTTCCCTCTCCTCTTTCCATTTTTCTTTCTTTTCTTCTTTTATTTATTTTTTTCTTTTGAAATTGTTGACGCCAGACGTAGCAAGTGGGACAGGTAAGCTGCCTAGAAAATAGAAAGTCTGGGTTATAGTCTTGGTATACATTGGTGCTAATTTACTGTTTCACTTTGGACAATTCACTTAACCTTGTGTTTTTCTTCTATCTGTTAAATGAAAAAGTAATATACTTGCTTTGTTTACATTACAAGTTAATTATAGAATTAAATAAAATAATAAATGTAAAAGTGTTAGAAAATCTAATAGCATGTATGTTGGATTGTTCTACCTAGAAATCTATGCTATCTGTAACTTTATGTTTCTTTAGGTACAGTAGCCAAGAATTTGCCAAGATTTGTGAAGTTGGCCCAGATAGTAAAGAAAATGCTTCAAAGTGGGTTATCCAGATTTGATCCCTGGGTTGGGAAGATCCCCTGGAAAGGGAATGGCTACCCACTCAAGTAACCTTGGTAGGAGAACTTGAGGAACAGAGGAGCCTGGTGGGGTCATGGGGTCGCAAAGAGTCCGACATGACTGAGTGACTAACACTTTCACTACTTTCTCCTGTTGAGTACTATTAGAATTAATCTCCTAATTTCTTTCTCAGCTATCTAACTTTAGATGTTTGGAATCCATGGACGTGGAGGTCTTTTTTTTATCATTTTAATCAACTAACTAATTTGATTTGTAAAATTTATCTGATAATTGGGCTCTTCTCAACCCCCTGTGGTGACCTAAATGAGCAGGAAATTCAAAAAAGAGGGAATATATGTACACATATGGGCTTCCCCAGTGGTTCAGAGATAAAGAATCCACCAACAATGCAGGAGACGTGGCAGAGCCATGGATTCAATTCCTACCCCGGAATATCCCATGGAGGAAATGGCAACCTCTCTGGTCTTCTTGCCTGGAAAATCCCATGGACAGAGGAGCCTGGAAGACTACAGTCCATGGAGTCACAAAGGAATCGGACATGACTTGGAGACTAAGCAACAACAACAAGGTACACATATGGGTGATTCACTTTGCTGTACAGTAGAAAATACCACAACATTGTAAAGCAGCTATATTCCCATAAAATTTTTTAAAATGAGGATAAAGATGTTTTCCTGATATGTGGCATTTCTGTAAGTTTAAATTACACAATCTCTAAAATACTTAGCAAACTGCCTAAAAAGGTCTTTCATTCATCTGTTCACTCATTAGAAAATTTTCAGTTGTCCAAAATGCTAAAGATGATGTGCTGTCCTTGCCTTCGTGACTGTTATGTAGTGGCAAGTCATACATCAGTTCAGTTCAGTTCAGTCGCTCAATCGTGTCCGACTCTTTAAACCCCATGGACTGCAGCATGCCAGGCTTCCCTGTCCATCACAAACTCCCAGAATCTGCTCAAACTCATGTCCATCGAGTCGGTGATGCCGTCCAACCATCTCATCCTCTCTCATCCTCTTCTCCTCCTGCCTTAAATCCTTCCCAGCATCAGACTCTTTTCCAATGAGTCAGTTCTTCACATGAGGTGGCCAAAGTATTGGAACTTCAGCTTCAGGATCAGTTCTTCCAATGATTATTCAGGGCTGATTTCCTTTAGGATGGACTGGCTTGATCTCCTTGCAGTCCAAAAGATTCTCAAGAATCTTCAATAGCACAGTTCAAAAGCATCAATTCTTTCAGTTCTCAGTTTTCTTTATAGTCCAACTCTCCCATCCATACACAACTACTGGAAAACCCATAGCTTTGACTAGACAGACCTATGTTGGCAAAGTAATGTCTCTGCTTTTTATGATGCTGTCTAGGTTGGTCATGACTTTCCTGCCAAGGTATAAGTGTCTTTTAATTTCATGGCTACAGTCACCATCTAGAGAGGTTTTGGAGTCCAAGAAAATGAAGTCTGTCACTGTATCCATTGTTTACCCATCTATTTGCCATGAAGTGGTAGAACCAGGTGCCATGATCTTCATTTTTTGCATGTTGACTTTTAAGCCAACTTTTTCACTCTCTTCTTTCACTTTCATCTTCAGTTCCTCTTTGTTTTCTGACATAATGGTCATATCTGAGGTTATTGACATTTCTCCCGAAAATCTTGATTCCAGCTTGTGCTTCATCCAGCCTGGAATTTTTTATGATGTAGTCTTCATATAAGTTAAATAAGCAGGGTGACAATATACAGCCTTGATGTACTCCTTTCCCAGTTGGGAATCAGTCTGTTGTTCCATGTCCAGTTCTAACTGTTGCATCCTGACCAACATACAGATTTCTCAGGAGGCAGGTAAGGTAGTCTGGCATTCCCATCTCTTGAAGAATTTTCCACAGTTTGTTGTAATCCACACAGTCAAGGGATTTGGCATAGTCAATAAAGCAGAAGTAGATGTTTTTCTGGAACTGTCTTGCTTTTTCAATGATCCAACAGATTTTGGCAATTTGATCTCTGGTTCTTCTGCCTTTTCTAAATCCAGCTTAAACATTTGGAAGTTTTTGGTTCACGTACTGTTGAAGCCTCATTTGGAGAATATTGATCATTACTTTGCTAGCGTGTGAGATGAGTGCAATTGTGTAGTAGTTTGAACATTCTTTGGCATTGCCTTTATTTGGGATTGGAATGAAAATTGACCTTTTACAGTCCTGTGGCCACTATTAAGTTTTCCAAATTTTCTGGCATATTGAGTGTAGCACTTTCACAGCATCATCTTTTAGGATTTGAAATAGCTCAACTGGAATTCCATTACCTCCACTAGCTTTGTTTGTAGTGATGCTTCCTAAGTCATAGATACTAACACAAAAACAATTATTAATAATTAATTAAAATCAGTAAATATGTTATGTGCTGCATGCAGTCCATGGGGTCACAAAGTTTTGGACGCAACTCAGTGACTGAACAACAAAATATTATGACTCAACAAAACTGGGTAATATGCGGGAGAATGACTGACTGGACCTAGTAGGTGATGTGATCAAAGACAGAGGAGGCCCTGGAACTGAACCCTAAATGATAAGAAGGAGTTCATCATGGGACTACCTTTCTGGTGCATCAACTTTGGCTGCCTTTTAGCCATAATAGTGGAGCTGTGATAGAAACCATGTTTCCCACCAGCCTATGATGGTCCCGCTTGAGATGTCCTAAAAGTATAAAATACACATTGAACTTCAAAGACTTAATATAAAAAAAGTTAAGTATCTTAATATATATACTAACTACACACTGAAATGTTATTCTGGATATAATTAGTTATACAAAATATTAATATTTTATATCATTTTCACTTTTATGTTTAATAATGTGACTGCTATAAAGTTTTAAATTACACATGTGACTCATAGTTTCTACTAGCCATTGTTGAACTAGGGGAGGAGTATATCAGAGAAGGGAAACAAATAGCACGTGCCAGTGTCTAAGGTAGGAAAGTTGTTCTGATTACAATTATTTGGATCATATTAATTAACCCCTGACTTGACTGCATTGTCAATAGAAAGATTTAAGATTGTTCTCTGGACATTATAAAAGCACTTCTTTTTCTCTATATATTAATCTCTAAATATTTGAGAAATTATGATCCTGTACCAGTGTTCACAAATCAGTAAATTTGGTTTAATGGTTAACTGCAAAAAAAAGAAACCTCAGGTTATCCCTCAGTGTAACATAGCAGTTGAAAACAAGAGTTTCCAAGTCAGAGAACCTGGTTTCAAATCCTTGCTACTATATTCTAGGTAAGCTTGAGTGTCTTATTTAACATCTCCCTGTGTGTGTGTGTGTGTGTGTGTGTGTGTCTGTGTGTCTGTGTGTGTGCTCAGTTGTTTGTCATGTCCAACTCTGCCACCTCATGAACTGTATAGCCCATCAGGCTCCTCTGTCCCTGGGATTTTTCAGGCAAGAATACTGGAGTGGGTTGCCATTTCTTCCTCCAAGGGATCTTCCTGATCCGGGAATCAAACACGCATCTCCTGCATTTCCTGCACTGAAGGCAGATTCTTTACCACTGAGCCACCTGGGAATTCCAGCATCTCCCTACCTCAACCATTTCTTCTGTAAATCATAGAGAACTTTACTGCTTATGACACTGTTACATAAGAACAGAACTATATTTTAATTTCAATAGATATCCTTTGTTTAATACATCATAATTTAGTTCATTGTAACTTTCCTGTGAAATCTTGTTCCTCTCCTTAATTCCACTGTTAAAGTCTTATCTACCTTCCTGGTTCTACCTTAAATACCTTCTATTTAAAAAAATACATATTTGACATCCAAAAAAATATTCTCAGGTATACAAAGAAGCAAGAAACTATTACCCATAAGATGGAGAAATAAAAATCAATGGAAACAGATGCATGATCGAAATAATAGAATTATCAGGAAAAAAAGAACATAGCTATTCATGTTTCATAGTTTAAAAAATGTAGTGAAAGCATAACAAGATGAAATAAAAACATATACATCTAGTAAAGTATACACAAATCTTAATTATGTTGAATTGGTTCACAGTGATTTTCAGGTCTTCTTTTCTGTCTATTTATTCCATCAATTTTTGAGAGTTTGATATTGAAACTCCAAATAAAAATATTTATTTATCTACTTAAACAATAATTATAATATATAGTGGAACTATATGTAACTTTTTTCTATATTTTCCAAGTCTCCTGTATATTATCATATTTTCATAATTTAAAAAATAAAGAAAAAATTAAATAAAAAGAAAGTATACACAAAAGTGAACATATTGTATGATCTAATTTATATGAAAATCCAAAAAGGTAAAACTAATCTATGGTGGGGCTCAGTGGTAAAGAACATGCCCTGCCAATGCAGTTGATGCACGTTCAATCCCTGGGTCGAGAAGAGCCCCTGAAGAAGGAATGGCAACCCAGACCAATATTCTTGCCTGGGAAATACCACAGACAGAGGAGCCTGAGGGCTACAGTCCATGGGGTCACAAAACAGTCGAACACAACTTAGCAACTAAACAACCACAGCAAGAATCTATGCTGACACAGGCAGTTATTTATTTACTGAATTTAGTAATAGGAATGCAATGGCTGCAAATGTATAAACTCAATTTTTCTGTATGAGCATGTGTGAGGAAAATGATCCATTCCTTAACTGGAGTGGAATTTACATGGGAGTATGCATTTGTTAGGCCTCATTGCATTGTACTCTTAAAATGGATGCACTGTCTGGTATGTAATTTTTATGTCAAAAATTTGATATGAGGAAAAGAATACATTTTGCCCTAATGAAGTTTATTTTAAAAATATAATTATGGTTAATATTAGACAAACTATCTTTCTCATGAAATATCATTAAACCAGAAACAGAAGAAAATGTCCTTATCAAGTGATAAAAATTAATAAAACAAATAATATGAAATATCATATAAATGAAGAAACTCTAGAGGTATTTTCCATAAAAGTAAGATCAAGACAAGGATGCCCACTATTACTGATATTACTTCATGCATTGATGATCATAGCAATTTTCTAATTAGGGAAAAAGAAATGAAAGTTAAGTAATCAAAAACAAAGAGATAAATAGTCATTATTTACAGATAGTATGTTTATCGATATTTTAAAAACACTACATTTATTTATTCCAATTAGAGGGTTCAACAAATTTACTGCATAAATGATTAGTACTGCTTTTCTATAGCAAGAGATTGACAAATATTGCCTGCTAGCCAAATCGGGCCCTCACCTGTTTTGTAAATAGAATTTTATTGGAACATAGCCATGGTCATTTGTTTATACATTGTCTCGGGCTTTCTTGCTAATATGGCAGAATTGAATATTTACAACAGAGACTGGCCCTCAAAGCCCAAATTATTTACTATCCGGTCTTTTACAGGAACAAACTTGCTGATCCCTGCTCTATAGCAGCAATAACCAAATGAAAAATGCAATAGGTTAAATAAGGTGCAGTTTACAAAAGTGACAATAATTGTCACATATCTGTAAATTAGCCTAACAAAGGATGAACACTGACTTGACGATATCAATAATTAATGCCCTTATTAAAGGATTTAAAAATGGATCTAACTGTATAGGAAGATTATCCATATTTATGGATGGAGCAACTTATCACCATAAACAGGGGTCTCCAGCTCCCAGGGCCACGGACTAGTACTGGTCTGTGGCCTGTGAGCAAACCAGCTACACAGTAAAAGGTGAGCAAAGGGTAAAACTAAAACCATCCAAAACCATCTCCCCTCCCCACCCCGTCCCCTGTTCCTGGAAAAAAAGTATCTTCCATGAAACCAGTGCCTAGTAGCAAAAAGATTGGTGACTGCTGATTATGAGATATAAATTTCCTTTAAATGAATTTTTTAAATCAAGGCAATCAAATAAAAACAGAGGAATATTTTTAGGAACTGGTAAACTCCTTTCAGCGTTTATATGGTTAAATAATGATCCATAAAAGGGAGAGTGAAGAGGGAGTCTCTCTTCCAAATATTTATATTTTGTAAAAATAGCATGTTGTTTTCTGAGGAATAAGTATACCAAAGGAATAGAAGTCACAACAAGATCCACTTATACGTGAGAAAAAATGATGATAAATATAGCACAAGTGCATGTATGTGTTATTTAGAAATGTGTGTTTAGAAACTGCTTACTATTTATTAAAAAATAAATAAGCTTGGGTCACTAATTTACATTGTATACAAAAAAAAAAAACAGTTCTGATGTTGTACATATCTACGTGCAAAAGATAAACTATGAAACTATTGTACTAACAGGAGGAATACTCCTGTAACTTGGAGCATAGGAAGGGATAGTCTTGGATAAAATTCCCAAAAGAAAACTCACGGTGCAAAACAATGAATGGATTTTACTGTATGGAATTAACTATCACTCTCCATGAAGAACGACATATTATGTATTATGTGATATATAATATGCTGTATTTCTATATAATTATATAACAATACATCTTTGCATGCTTGCTAAGTCACTTCGGAGGCTTCCCTGGTAGCTCAGATGGTAAAGTGTCTGCCTGCAATGCAAGAGACCCAGGTTCGATCCCTGGGTCGGGAAGATCCCCTGGAGAAGGAAATGGCAACCCACTCCAGTACTTCTGCCTGGAAAATTCCATGGACAGAGGAGCCTTGTAAGATATAGTCCATGGGGTCGCAAAGAGCTGGACATGACTGAGTGACTTCATTTAAGTCACTTCAGTCATGTCCAACTCTTTGTGACCCTTTTGACTATGCCCCCCCCAGGCTCCTCTGTCCATGAGATTCTCCAGGCAAGAATACTGGAGTGAGTTGCCATGCTCTCTTCCAGGCGATTTTCTCAATCCAGGGATCAAACCCATGTCTCTTACATCTCCTGCATTGGCAGCAGGTTCTTTACCACTAGCGCCACTTGGGAAGCCCATAATAAAACATATACGGAAGGAATTCCTGAAATCACAATAAAAAAACGACAGAAAAACAATTCAAATGTGCAAATGTTTTATACTTATAATTCACAGAAAGGGAAGCCCAAACTGACTGCAAGTATCATAAAAATACTCGAACTCATCAGAAATATGATAAATACAGTAAAAATAAAATAATGGTTTATCCATGTTAAAAGCAAAATGAAATTATCAGTACAGCATAACTTGTAGCGATTATGAGGGGATAGGAACATGCACTGCTGGTAAGATTATACCTATTCTAAACAACAATCTTACCAGCAATTATGTACATCTACACACGTAATTACATCTGTAGACTCAGTCATCTGTACCGAGTGTACACTTGGTCATCTGTTCTAAGTGTACATACACTCTGAGTGTATGCACTGTGTATTTGGCCATCTTGATTTAAGAATCTGTTTATCACTGCCCATCCTTAGCATGTTCTTAACAAGTCTTCATTCTTCTTCAGTTCTGCGCATCTCTCCATAACCTTGCTGTGAATGTATACACACTTATGAGCATGGATTCATCCTGAGTGCTATGTGTTCATCCTTGCTGAACATATGCACATGCTATCTGAGTGGGTCTCAGGAAGCTCACTTCTGCAATATAACCCAGAGAAATTCTTTCATAGGTTTATAAAAAGACTTATGAAGGTATTCATTATCTAGCATAGCAGGGAGTTGGAAGGAATCTATTTGGGGAATACTTAAGGAAATGTGGAAGCTGCAGTTAGAAGCCACAAACTCATGGTATAAGAGATAAACGGATGCTTATAAAAACTGTATTGAAGGAATAAAGTAAGAAACAGAGCAATATTGTTTACATAAACTCAAAACACATACATAGTCACAAAAGCACTATATTTGAAAACAATGCATGCATAAAGATATATCTAAATACATCAAAACAGGTCTTTAGTAGGGGTACAGGAACATCAATGAGAATCAGGATCTAGGGTGAAGGAAGACGGGACTAAATAAGAGACGGACCTCATATCAACATGATGGCTTGTGCACATATATGAAAGAGACCTGCACAAGCAATAAGGGGGATTGTTGTCATTTACTTGCTAAGTCATGTCTGACTCTTTGTGACCTCATGTGCTGTAGCCCACCAGGCTCCTTTCTCCAAGAGATTTCCCAGGCAAGAATACTGGAGTTAGTTGCCATTTCCTTCTCCAGGAGACCTTCCCAACACAGAGATCTAATCCAAGTGTCTCCCATTGGAGGTGGATTCTTTACCACTGAGCCACCTAGGAAGCCCAGTAAGGTGGATGTACCCCCTCACTTTTGAAGTGTTATAGTCCTGATCATGAGGAATATACTACTAACTTAACCTTTTGTAACTTACTCAGAGTGAGAAGTGAAAATGAAAAAGAATGAGAGAGCATCATACTGAATTGATAAAACAGACATTCACAAGTAATATGCATTGAGCATAGATGGCTGAGCATATAATATAAAGCTTTCTGAAGGTATTTTAGCACATCTTCACCAAAAATTGTAGGAGATAATTCATTCATTCCTGGCTAAATGCTTCATTTGTATTTAGTTGGAATGATCTAATCATACTTTCTAATCTTATTTAAATATTTTTTTTTCCAAATTGCAGTAACTACACTTTGCAAAGTCATTGTTCCTAGATGGAATTAAATTACTTACCTTGGTAATGGAGAGTCACCAGAAGGATGTAAATGAGTTGTTAACACGGCACTTCATTGCCACAATAATTTAGAGCCTCTAGTTAGCTTGATGTGTCTGCAATAAATGTTTTATTATTTAGGAAAAATACACTATACAAGTTGCAATGTGCCATGCTCATTCATGCTGTAAATCAACAAAGATCAGCAGACTGAATAGAAAAATGAAAAGCTTATTTAGAAACTGACATAAGCTTTTAGATGAGCAGGGATGGTTGAAGTTAACTACATTCATTTTTCTTTGCTTGTCATAGTTGCCACTTGAATTTCACTGCTAAAGATAGAAGATAGTTTTGCTTTATGAAATTATATCCACAGAAGCAGTGTTTGCATTTATAGAGATATAGTCATAATAAAGTGGAATATAAAGAAGCCATACTAAAGTAACAGTAGCCCCAAATTTATGAAGTGTGAAGTGGGATTTTCTTCCCCACATCTCTAAATTCAGCGAAATCGTATGGAGATTATCATGTTGGAAACCAAGGTGTGACTTTATGTCCCGGGACTGTATAGTAATTGCCAGAGAATACAGTAAGACACCATACACTTTAGCATTTGTAGAAAGTCTGGCAATCTTTTCTTTATTTGCTTTGTTCTCATTTTGGCAAACTCAAACCCCCAGAAAAAACGTTATGCTCACATAATGCCAGGCACTGTGGCAAGACTGACATCAATGACTTAGGTGTGGATGCTGCTCTGCTTAACCGTTCAGTCGTGTAAGTTCCTGACCCCATGACATGGAGCCCACCAGGCTCCTCTGCCCACGAGATTCTCCAGGCAAGAATACTGGAGTGGGTAATCCCCTTCTCCAGGCCATCTCCCCCACCAGGGATGGACCCAGATCTCCTGCATTGCAGGCATATCCTTTACCATCTGAGCCCCCAGGAACCTAGAAAGTGCCAAAGTCAACTGCAGGTGACCTTCTTGGTACTGGAACAGTGAAGAGCAAACTCTTAGCTGTCACAGGAAGGCATTGCCCAGGGCTACAAATGACAAATTTTTTGGTGTAGAAGAGACACAGATAAATGGCATCCACCTGTCTTAGTGTTACCTCCTTCATAATAGCATCATAGCTCACCAATCAAGTCCCTAATTCTCACACATTACTTTATAAAACACATACTATGTGGTGACGCTTCTCTGCTTAACAACTATTAAGGGTGCCATCATGTTACTGAGAGGACATGTGCCCGGGCCCAGCACACACAGACCGACTTCATTCCTTTGCTCGGGGCCTCGGGTGCTCCATCTGGGGTTCCTGGTGGGCACCAGAACTGAGCGCTGGTCTGGGCTCTACATTTACAAGACTGCTCTTTCAGGATCCTCATGGGAGGGCTCTGGTGACATTCGGCAGGCTTGAGCAGGCACAATCACACTCTCAGTTGCCCAAGCCTGTGCTCACCCTGCGTCTGTTCACCAGCACAGTCAGCTGCGTGGGACTGAGCGTGAGCCAGGTTCCTTGCTAAAGGTCACTGGCAGGTAGCGAGAAAAGTAAGCTCTCAAATCGTGGACCAAGTGGCTCCAGAGTCCCCACCCCAGCCCTGCTCTTCCTCTGTCCTCAGAGTCTGACTCTCCTGAAGCTGAATTCAAAAGCCCACTGATGCTTAGCGCAGCTGGTGTGACATCTATTGAAGGTGACCACTTGTGAAGCAGACCTGCTTGGGGCCAGGCCTGCGGCCACACAGTGCAGAAACTGAGGGCGAAAGGCCAGACACTTGAGCTGATGCGTGCAGTGCTGAGGGGGCTTCCCAGGTGGCGGCAGCCAAAGCAGGAGACAGGAGATGCAAGTTTGATTCCTGTGTGGGGAAGATCTCCTGGAGGAGGGCAGGGCAACCCACTCCAGTGTTCCTTTTATTTTATTTATTTTTTAATTGGAGGATAGATAATTGGTTTACAATATTGTGTTGGCCTCTGCCAGACTCCAGTATTCCTGCTTGGAGAATCCCATGGACAAAGGAGCCTGGTGGGCTACAGTTCATGAGGTGGGAAAGAGTCAAACACAACTAAAGCAACCACCATATTGAAATGAGCTCTTTTAGAAGGAAGACTTGTCACAGTCATCAAGACCTGAAACCTCAGCTTTGATTCCTACCAGCACAATGTGAATATTTGTGCATAATTTTACATCTTGAGTGATTTCTGTCTCAAATTTTCTTTCAGTTAAAATGTATAATTTAGCAATACCAAATGCTGGTGAGGATTTGAAGCAATCAGAACTCTCATACATTGTTGTTGGGGGCATAAAATGGTGCACCCAATTAAGAATAATTCGACAGTTAAAGTTAAACATGTATACTTGTTCATCAGTTACATTCCTAGGGGTTTACTCAGAGAAATAAAAACACATGTCCACATAAAGAACTGTATAAGAACGTTCATAGCAGTTTTTTTCAACAGGAAAAAAAAAAGTTTTAATATTGATTTATTTATGATGGTGAAAAGAAATTAGAATCTCAGAAAGGGATCACTTAAGTTATAAGCGAAATGTAACTTGATGGGAAAGACATATGAGCAGTGCAAAGCTGTGAGGTGAGTTCACAGGAGGCTCTTATGGAAACCCAGGGAAAGGTTTCAGGGGTCAAGGTGAGGCGTGAGAGGGCACAAGGAAACCCTAATGATAAGAGAATGCAGAAGCAGAATTGAAGTTATACTGGAGGCAGGGGTGTTGGTGTAATTTATACACAGTGAAATGCACCTGCAACAAAACCTAGAACATTTCTAAAACCACAGAAAGTTCTCTGGACCTCTTTCCTAATAAAATCACTCTCTACCATAGGCAACCAATATTTGACTTCCATCACCAAAGGTTAATTTTGCATGTTTCTGAAATTTACATAGATAAAATCATATATTATGCATGTTCATGTCCAACTTTTTTTACTCAACTTAATGCATTTGAGATTCATCTCTGCTGTTGGCTATATCAGTAGTCCATTCTTTTGTATACGGAAAAGTATCATATTGTGTGTAGACAGCAATAATTTATTTGCTCTTTCTATAATTGATGAATACTTGACTTGTTTCATTTTTGGCTATTATGAATAAAACTGCTATGAATGTTCTTATACAGTTCTTTATGTGGACATGTGTTTTTATTTCTCTGAGTAAACCCCTAGGAATGTAACTAATGAACAAGTATATGTGTTTAACTTCAACTGTTGAATTATTCCTAATTGGGTGCACCATTTTACGCCCCCATCAACAATGTATGAGAGTTCTGATTGCTTCAAATCCTCACCAGCATTAGGTATTGCTAAAGTCATACATTTTAACTTAAAGAAAATTTGAGACAGAAATCATTCAAGATGTAAAATTATGCACAAATATTCACATTGTGCTGGTAGGAATCAAAGCATTATTGCAAGGTATAAATGTAGAGGCATGCCCTACAAAATTAGTATTCATCATACAATAAAATGGATTTCATTGGCATTCATCCTTATCTTCCTTTGATAAATCAGTGTATATATTCCCATTACCTCAATGAAATATCATGAATTGATATTAGCTTGCTAAGATGAATACTAACATTTTTAGAATGCTTAACTATAAGTGGCTTTGGAATTAACATAGAGCCTGGAAATATCCATCATTGTCTACTATTTGTCGTAGTCAATCCCTTAGATCTTGCAAGTCTGGAGACATGAAAAATAAAGAGATCCACATCTCTTCACTGTGGAATAATTGTGAAAGAATTTATCCTTGCTGCACTCTAGTTTTCCTTTTTGAAACTAGAAATAAAGTTAAAAAGAGGAAAAGGGTAAGGGAGAGGGAAAGAGAAGGGGTGGAGAGAGAGACAAAGAGAGAGAGAAATGGATCTGGGATTCATGGCACTCTAGGGAGTCTGTGTAGGGCAACTTGCACCTTGGCACTTTCTGGATGGGTCTGCTAAGAAAGGCTCTGCTTGCTCTCTGCAATTAACTGCTCTGGCTGAGTGAGTCCAGCTGCTGTGAAGCTATGCTACTGGAAAGAGCTCATGAGTGTGTAACCAACAGGCATAACTTTATTACTTTCATATGATTTTAGTAAAAAAAAAAATTGAAAATCTTTTTTGTGTGTGTGAACAGAATAGACTCAACAAAGTGGATGAAGCTGTTGATACTTATTAGGAAGAAGGAAAAGTGAAGTCTATCTTCACTTTGACAATAAAAGACAGAGTCTTCCTGCCACAACTATTTTGTGAAAATAAAGTTGAATGCCTAAACATACATCAGAGAACACTCTCAGGTAAGGTTTATGAACCATGACTAACCTTGTCTCTGTGAATTTTAGCACATCTTCCCAAGATGACCCAACATGCATGCTGCCCCAGTTTAATCTGAAATTAACCTTCACCATGCCTTTTCCTGTGTGGTGCCTGCCTTTGAGTGGTGTCGTTGTCACACAGTGATGTGGTTCACTAGTTCACGGTGTTGATTTGGACAAGTTACCACTAATGTGTCTATGCTTCAGTATCCTCAACTGTGAAGGAGAAATGACCCTGTTAACAGCATGCTTCCCTGAGGCGCTGTGATGGACAGCCAATACAATTATTGTGGAGCATTTTACCTGATGCAAAAAACAAAGGATTTTTATGGGAAAGTTATATGACCTTCTTTCTGGCATTACATGATGGTTCAGAGAGCCTGGTTATTGTTTTTTGAAAACATTTATTTAGAAAATGTCTTGACAAGCTTAAACAACCACTGCTTTACAGTATACAATATTAAGACTAGTTTTATTACTTTTGCTGTCATCAATTATTATTATTATTACCACTGGAAAAATGTGAAAGAGGACCCACAATTATGGACAGAATAAGATTTTGAAAAGTACAACCAGATGAGCCATAATATATTATTACAGATCTCCAATTAGTTCAATTGTCTAGAAACCCCTATAGATGCTTATGATAAATGTGGAAATAATACCTAAGAACCTCCATAACTTCATAAGAATAAAGGACAATTAAATAAAAGCTATGAATTTGATTTTAGCCTAAAATACATTAGAGAACTGTTTTAGAGTCCAATAACCCTACTGAAAGAGCAATGTGATGCTATTGTCCAAAGCATAATAAGACTTTGGCTAACTAGAAATGACTAAGATTGAAACCTCATTAATCATCCTCCCCCACTCCCTTTGAGAGCAGAAGGGGTACATTTTTTTTTAAGAATTCATAGACAATTTAGGGGAAAATTAAATAAATAAGCAAATTCAAATTCTAGAATTTCTGGAAAAAAAGCCACATAAGGGTAATGATGATGATGATGATAAATTGATGCTAAATTAGAATTCTGGGGAATCTGCTCTCCATTTGGCACTATGTTAGCTGCTTTATAGACAATGCTTATAATTCTTATAAGAACACCAGGGTGACAAATCTGAGCCCTGGAAGATTCAGTATTAATGAAAACAAAATTTAAATACATTCCTTGTACTTAATTAGGAAAGAAAGATTCTTGTGTCTAAAAGTTTTTATGAAATGAAACAAAGTACTTTTCTAGTTAATTAGGTAATACAGTTAACTAAATGCATCATGCTTTGACTATTTGAACTGGCTTATCCTGAGAAAACTTGATACCCCTAGTATATTAAGAATTATTCTGCTTTATATTTAAAATTTAGAGCGAAACTGTTGATTGAATTACTCGGTAGCCATTCCCAGTTCTCACGGGTTTGCCCCTTTCTATCACAGAGAATGAAACAAAATTCCACTTTTCATATTCATTTTCCTGCTGCTGCTGCTGCTAAGTCACTTCATTCATGTCCGACTCTGTGTGACCCCATAGACGGCAGCCCACCAGGCTCCGCCATCCCTGGGATTCTCCAAGCAAGAACACTGGAGTGGGTTGCCATTTCCTTCTCCAATGCATGAAAGTGGAAAGTGAAAAGTGAAGTCATTCAGTCCTGTCCGATTCTTTGCGACCCCATGGACTGCCAGGCTTCTCTGCCCATGGGATTTTCCAGGCAAGAGTACTGGAGTGGGGTGCCATGCCTTCTCCGATTCATTTTCCTCGTCTTTGTTGAAACTAACAACGGCTATATAGCACATATTGGATACTGAGGCCAAACTAAAAAGCTTGAAAATGAGTTCAGTGGAGGACTAAAAATACGTAAATAAAAAGCCTAAATGATACTTTTCTGGACATATGGTCAGTTTTTTAAATAAACTATCAAATTATCATTAATATGCAATGAATTTCATCCATTTAGGTGAACACACAATTTGATGAACTTTGAAAAAAATGTACATACTCAAATATAACCACCAAAACAAAGACAGAATGTTCATATCATCCCCCCAAATTCTCTTATGCAGAAAAACTTCTTTCCTCACCCTTATCCATTTTCCAACACTGATCTACATTCTTTCACTGTACCTTGCCTTTTTAAAGAATCTTATATAAATGAAATTGTATAGAATGTAGTCTTTGGTTCTAGTGTCTTACCCCTCACATGATGTGTTTGAAATTCATACATGCCTTTTTGTGTGTATACCCATAGTTGCTTTCTTATGTTTCTTTTTTGGCATGGTATTTCATCATATGGATAGACCACAATTATTTCATCTGTTCATCAGTTGATGGTCATTGTTTGGTTGCATTGAATAAAGCTGCTGTGACCATTCAAGAATGGATCTTTGTGTAGATGTATGTTTTTGTTTCTCTTTGGTAAAATATCTCATAGTTAAATTATCTGGGATCACTTTGAAACTTTCAAACAATATTTTAAAATCGATACTGTGCTAAGGACTCTGCCCAATGTCCTCATGTATTAAGAGGTCACTCCCTTTTGGCTGATGGGACTACAAATATTCCCAGCTTTGTGTGAACTCTAGATGTGTTTTGGCATACCGTCTCCTAGAGGTTCTTTCCTCAGCTTTGTGGATGTTTCCACCTAATGTATAGATCCGTGTTCAACTAAAGGTTGAAGGGGACCTACATGCAGTTCTCCAGGACAACCTCTCAGTTCAGCTCCCTTTTCACTCATGTCCCACCAACCAACCTAAGTGACTTTGTGTTCATGAACTCAGATCTCTGTATCCTCAAGTCACTGAGACTGTCACGCTTTGTGTGGGTCCCCGCACTCTCTGTTGTGGTCTGTAAACTGCTTCCAGGCAGTAAATTGTGCGGTTATAGGGGTTACTTTCTTTACTTTCTCTCAGGATCACAGTCCTGTGTTCCCTGTTGTTTAATGCCTTGCTATTTGCAGTGAGAGTGTATTTTTTTTTTGACAGTTAAGCATGTATGATAGAAGTGTAAGTTCATCTGTCAGTTTTTAATTAACTTTGATAATGTAGTAGAGAGGGGCTTCCCTGATAGCTTAATTGGTAAAGAATCTGCCTGCAGTGTGGGAGACCTGAGTTTGATGCCTAGGTTGGGAAGATCCCCTGGAAAAGGGAAAGGCTTCCCACTCCAGTATTCTGGCCTGGAGAATTCTATGGACTCTATAGTCCATGAGGTTGCAAAGAGTTGGACACAACTGAGTAACTTTCACTTTACTTCAGTGGAGTAGAGAAATGATGCATAATAAAAAATTATGTTTATAAAATATGCAACAGTATTGCATTTACTTCCTAATGATAATTCTGGATGCTGAGTAATTTGTAGGGAGAAGAGTTCCTAAAACATCCTGGGTAGAAATGAAATCAAAATGTCATAATTAATTAAAAATTGATGTTTTATACATGTTAAAATAGTTCATAGTGTATATGTAGTAATAATACCATATATTTTATCTGCATTATCTTGACTGAGCTTCATCACAACCTTAGCTTCATCTCAATCTTGAGCTCCACTTTGCATATATGGAGAATGATGTTCAAAGATAGGTGACTTACTAGGATTACAAGCCAGCAGATAGTGGAAGCAGTTTAATAAACTCAATTAACACATAGTTACTAAGCACCTAGTATGTGCCAGACACTGGCTTAAGTTGAACATGCAGATTTGTAAAATTCCTGTGTTTAGTCGCTCAGTCGTGTCTGACTCTTTGCAATCCCATGGACTGTAGCCTGCCAGGTTCCCTGTCCATGTGTATTCTCTAGGCAAGAATACAGGAGTGGGTTGCCTTGCCCTCCTCCAGGGGATCTTCCCAACCCAGTGATGGAACCTAGGTGTCCTGCATTGCAGGCAGATTCTTAAGCATCTGAGCCACCAGGGAAAATTCCTACTCTAAAGAAATCCTCATCTTGCACAGAAACATTCAAATCCATACAGACTACTAATGGGCTCTTAGATGTTCCACACAGACCTGGAGGAGCCTAAGAGAAAGTAACATCTGCATCATTTTGGGGGTTGAGGAGAATTAGATAAAGAAAAAGAGAAAAGGCATTTCAAGCAAAAAGAGTTTCATGTGTGGCTCCTCCTTAGCTCTTTCCAACATAACTTCAAGTCTGGTTCTCTCCTGCTTGCCACATAATGAGAATAAGAAATTCTCTATGTCCTTCTGCTGCTGCTAAGTCACTTCAGTAGTGTCTGACTCAGTGCGACCCCACAGACGGCAGCCCACCAGGCTCCCCCGTCCCTGGGATTCTCCAGGCAAGAACACTGGAGTTGGCCAATGGCAACCCACTCCAGTACTCTTGCCTGGAAAATCCCATGGATGGAGGAGCCTGGTAGCCTGCCGTCTATGGGGTCGCTAGGAGTCGGACATGACAGAGTGACTTCACCTTCACTTTTCTCTATGTCCTAGTAACTGCCAACTCTGGGTTAATACTAAAATTTAGTTCTTTATTCCTCTCTCCTTTGTTTCTAAAGTAGTGTTCACTTTGCTTGATTTTTGATGCTTAAATAATTGGATGTTGTATTATATTTGCTGCTAATTTTTTAATTTATTGTTTATTGAAGTATAGTTGAATTACAGTATTGTGTCATGCTGATATTTTTTCTTTCCCAGAAATAATCTTACGGTTTTTTCCAAGTCCCTGTCCAGGTTTAACAATTTTTATGATCCAGTTTCATAAACATTCTTGAATTCTCTTTTGATGCTAAACATTTTGCAAAGTGCTGCAGGGGATATGAATATGATTAAGATACATTTCTTCTCCATAACGCACTGATAATCTAGCAGTATGACTTAGACAAGTACATGACTGGATATACTACAAGTAAATGTGAGTCTGGGAAGAAAAACACAATGTTTAAAAGGGAATTCAAAAGAAAGAGATACTAAAATTGTTTAGTAAAGATTTAAAAAGTCTTTAACAAGAAGGAAACTTTACTGAGCTTTGAAGAATGGGCAGTCTTGATAGGGAGAGAAAGAGGGAGAACATTCCAAATGTGATAAATATGTAAGTGGAGCATAAATGTTAAGGACTGAATGTTCGTGTCTCCCATGAATTCATTTGTTGATGTCCCAACCCTCAAAGCGATGGTATTTGAAGGTGGGGCCTTTGGGCTGAGATGAGAACATGACGGTAAAACCCCATGATGGGATTCATGTCCTTATATTAAAGTAACCTGGGGCTTCTCTAGTGGCTCAGATGGTAAAGAATCTGCCTGCAATGCAGAAACCCAGGTTCAATCCCTGGGTTGGGAAGATCCCCTGGAAGAAGGGAATGGCAACCCACTTGAGTATTCTTGCCTGGGAAATCCCATGGACAGAGGAATCTGGCAGGTTACAGTCCTTGGGGTCGCAAAGAGTCAGACATTACTGAGTAACTAACACTTTCACTTCTGAAAGACACTAGACAACTGTCTTTGCACTATGTAAGGCTGCAGTAGGAAGGTGGCCTTCGGCTAGCTAGAAAGAAGACTCTCACTGGGGAACTAAATTTGTCAGCAACATCCTGCTCATCAGTCCTGCTCCTGCCCTCTCAATCTAATTTGATCTTGAACTTCCCAGCCTCCAAAACAGTGTTAAATTTACGTATCTATTGTTTAAGATACTCAGTCTCTGGTATTTTGTTAAAGCAACCTGGTTCAACTATGACAATAGATTATATGTGGAAGAGTGTTGGGAGATGAGGCCAGAAAATGTTACAACTATCTTTTTCTACTAGTGGCAAAGTATATAAATGTAAATAGTGTCACTAATTTTAACTGATTGTTCATTCTTCTACATTAAGAAAAAAAAATGCCCTGTTATTTTGTGGGTATTATAATAACCTATTGACTTAGGAGTATGAGATGATTTGGAAATTTTGGGTGATTGATTATACTGCAAATGAAAGTTAAATATTTTACTGCACTATTCTATCCATTTGGAGATATAAACCATGTGGAGAAATAATTGTTTTGTCTTTAATCATATGCTATTTATAAGACTGCATAACATGTCTAACAATGTAAATTGAAATGTGTGTAAGGAAGTGGAAAGATAAGTACATATGTATATATATATATATGTACAAATGGGAAACTAAGTCTTAACTCATGTATACAAAGCAATGCAAATGGCATTTTTCTGGAAGAAAATATCCTACTTAACATTATCCTCTTGAATGCTGCTATTGTTGTCATAGGAAATTATTGAACATATAGTAGCGCACTCTATGCTTGGGAGAATAAACATTAAATGTTCCCCAAAGGTATTCTTCAATTATCAATCAATATATTTAAAACAAGGACATAATCTTTTACATTCATACACAAGGTTTTGTTCAGAGGTTAAGGGAAAATGAAGTATATAACAACCAAAAGACAGGTTGCCTTCAAAAAGTGATTCATGACTTTGGAGAATGTATAATTGATGTGTGGTTGTCTGGATGGTAAAATAACAATGCCATCCATTAAAGATGGGAGCTCTAACAACTCAGTCAGGGAGGCAGGATGTATTTTATAGGTCACCTGGGTTCCATTTGGATCTACAGGTTGCTATTCCTTCTCCATACTTGAAAGCATTTAATGGATTATTATAAAAGGAAAAAGATGGTATGCAATAATGGTTTAAATTGAAGCTCTGTGTGTATATCACCACTATGTGACTCCTAAATGAGAGCTTCATTTTTAAAATTCTCATATGGCATGCTTGAGAGTTTGCCTGAGCATGGAGGAATCAAAACAATAAATTCAGCAGTGAAAAAGAAGGACATAGAGTGCTGGGGAGAAGCGGGTTTTTTTCCTTTCCTTCTATCTTTCTCCATTTTGGCATCCACGACTGTAAATAGTGAAAATCTTATCAGAAAAAAAATTGCAATTTTTTCTGAACTCCAAATGAACAGTAATTGGGTCATGTTTTTTAAAAAAACACATTGATTTGGAAAATGGGGTATAAGATGAAGTGTAAAAATATCATAAAAGAAGCTGGGGGGAAAATCTTGATAGTAATTGTGAGTGAAAATCAAATCAAACAGCAACTCATCTGGAAAATACCTCCTCCTTTCTGAAATTGAGATAAGCTGCAGGGTGGAGACTCTTTTCCGCATTGTTAGCCATGAGTATAAAAGTTTATTTCTGCTTTTAATGAGTAGTATTTTAGAAATGTAATGAAAGATAATTTTACTGAATTTCCCCGAGGAAAAGCCTTAGCCCAATTACATAAGCAGCCCCAGCCATTCTAGTATAATGCATACAATATACATGCATAGATGTGAGTATTTCCAGTTAAAATAACATGCAATGGAATTTGAATAATCAAAGGTAGTGAAAGCACAGAAGGTGGATCAGGAATGATGAAGTATTATTAAGATACTTTCAGGTAATGGTGATGTGTGTTCTGAAATGAGTCTCTCTTCAGGTTAGTCTCAAAAAGGATTGGCATTTCTAAGAACGAACTTACCTTGCCAGGATTTAGAAGTGGATGGTGGGGTGTAGGAAAGAGAGAGTAGTGTCATTCTCAATTTCCTTAGTTCACATTTCCACTATGCTTCTTGCAAAATATCATCTATTAAATTGTGGTGTTGTCATATTCTATATTTAGCAATTATAGATTAGTAAGTTAATACTTAAGACCAAAACAGGGAAGACTGGTTACCAGTCTTCTAGGTAAGTTTCTGCCTTTCATAGGTAATTAATGATTCTTAGAAGATTCTTGGTTGAAGAGTTTATTTTTTCTATTTCTATTGGGTGTGATACTTATGAATTTTTTAAAATAAGTATTTAATGATCTCACATCCTGAAATAAGAACTGTAACCAGATAGCGAAAATAGAAAAATGAAGAAGAGTTCTGTCTTATGCTCAAGGAGTTCAGAGCCTAGGAAAGACTGAGCCATTACCGAATGCATTAACGTCTCTGTGGAGAAACACAAATGCATGCTTGCTTGGTTGCTTCAGTTATGTCTGACTGTTTGCAACTCTATGGACTGTAGCGCGCCAGACTCCTCTATCCATGGAATTCTCCAGGCAGGAATACTGGTGTGGGTTGCCAGGGATCGAACCCACATTTCTTGCGTCTTCTGCATTGGCAGGAGGGTTCTTTACCACTAGCGCCACCTGGCAAACCCAAAACATATGAATACTCATGTTAACTGGTGAAAATGAAAACTATGAATAGTCTCCTCTCAATTAAGATCAGGCTTTAAAGCCAAAATTTGAGCCAAATTCATTCAAAATCTTAGTTTGTAGAACTTCGGGGGATTCGGGAATTCAGAAAAAGAATTGTAGACCTTATTTCACTCTCCCATCTGGTTAGCCTAACAACTTTCAACTGGTGGAATAGAAAGTTATCAAAACAAAAGCAGTTCAGTATCTAGAAACTCCTTGGAGCTGGAAATTTTGATGTGGGTACTAGAATTACATATCTATCTAGAAATTCTCATTAACCAATGCCAGAAGTTTAAAAAAGCAAATAAACTGGAACCTGGGTGTGAATTCTATGGCTAGCTGTTGTCTGTGGGGTTGCACAGAGTCGGACACGACTGAAGTGACTTAGCAGCAGCAGTCTTACCCAGGAAATTATAATTAACTGCATATGTGGACATTTTGCCTTTTACTTAAATTTTCTGAAATGTTCCTGGGTCAGAGGAATAATTGTGGCTAATCCACCCAAGCCCCTGGATAAAATTGTTGCAGGAACTAAAGCAAGATCAGCTGACACTTAGAAACAATTCTGTGGGAAGAGAAGAGCAATGAATATTGAAGAGGTAGAAATAATAGTAACATACAGCTAAGAATAGAAATGTTGGTGGAAAATAAACTGGGTCAAATAGGAATAAATTAAGGATCGTATTAGCCATATCTGAATTCATCTGGCATCTAGCATATCTGAGTATATGTGTGTATGTACATGCATATGTCCTCCTATGCTCATATGTGCACAGTTTTCCCAATTGTCACATATCAGATTTGCTAGTTCTTAAATTAACTCAGTGTTCTTGAACTTCAGATTCCAGAGGGAAAGACAAATGCTATTCAAAATGAGCCCAAGTTTTTGGGAAATACAATGTAGTCTGGTCACATGAATTCTTTTCATGTGGACTTTTGAGTGTATTCCTTTCAAGTTTTCTTTGAAATAAATGGGTACATTGGGAACAAGACAGGCACCTACTAGATTTTTCCATAAGATGCAATCCAGTTGTCTCATTTTTTTATTAGCCTAGTCTTAGAGAAAAACATTTCTATTGAGGATTCTATTCAGATCTGATATCAATGGAATGTACTGGAACATAAATCTTTGAGAGTCAGAGTACCCCCACCACTATGATGCATTTGAAAGTAATACAGAGAAGGTTGAAATATGGCATCTCCCTTCAGAATTCTCATGTGATCATATCACTTCCCTCTCACAGACTGGTGTCTATGTTCAGCAGGCATTGGTTAAAAGGAAACTGAGTTCTGTGTAATTTAAAAATATCCTTATCTCTAAATATTCCTAGAGATAGGCTGAGCTGCTGAGAAGCTTTCACATTCCTCTTTCTCTGCAGTACTGAATGGATGGCAAACAAATGGAAATTCCCTTTTGATTTTTGGTCCAGTCCCAGTGATGAATTTGAACCTAGATATTCTACATGTTCATTTGATTCTCTAAGTTGGTTTTAGTACAGAAACCTGAGCTCATGAAATCGTGGCAGGTGAAAGGACAAAAGGGAGTTGTTTCCAGAGCTTTCAGGAGGCAGTCTTGTGTGGGGAGAGGAGTCTTCCTGTTATGTGCCACGTTTTCAGAACAGCTGCCTTATCAGATATCAGCTTTCCTGATGATGCAGATAGTGCTAGGATCAAGGGGACAGGACCCAGTTGTCCTTAAGGAATCTGACTATTAGTTCTGTTTTCTTGGAAGGTAGGAGAACAATGGATGGAAAGATAGAAATGATTAAGAGAGAGCATAAATTCAAACACTATATAACACAAAGATTCAGCAACTGTTCCATTCACTCACTATTGCTCAGTCCCTTGTTGCTTCTCACCACATTTCCCAGTTTTACTCATTACCATCTTTTACCATTTTTGGACCTCCTTAATTATCAATTTTCTCCTTTATAACTTAAAGGATTGAGTGTGTGTGCACGTTCAGTCATGTCTGACTCTTTGCCATTCCATGATCCATAGCCTGCTAGGCTCCTCTGTCCATGGAGTTTTCCAAGCAAGAATACTGGAGGGGGTTGGCATTTCCTTCTCCAGGGGATCTTCCTGACCCAGGGATAGAATCTGCATCTCCTGCACTGGCAGGCGGATTCTTTACCATGGTGCCATCTGGGAATCCCCATAACTCACAAAAGTTTCAGGTGTTTGCCACTTCTTTTTGTGCCTGAAGTAAAATTGAGTACAGTTATTGATCTGAAAATGGCATATAATTAGACCTTTGGCCCTGGACTTTCAGTGATACTACATGTGTATTTTGTGAATATATGCAATGTATTGCCAAATAATCACCACACCATTTCTCTTCTGCTGAACTGTTTTCCAGAGGGCCTATTATAATATGTCTAAATCTTATTGTTTTAAAATACTTTGAAGTAATGGACACTGCTATTAATCTATATCTGGATTAATACATATATATCTCATTATTTATCATCACCCATAAAATGGAAGGTTTGGAAAATCTGTAGATAATTCCTGATTATATTTCATGCAGTTTCAGCTTCTTCCTCTACCAAGCCAATCTCGGAGTTTTTCTTTTACTTCTTCCATACTCTCAGTGCCAGAGTTAGATTGGGGAAGAATTTACCAAGAGAAAACACTATGATTTGTGCCTAAGAGGATAAAAATCACAAGATCTTTTAGAATAGGCTTTGCATGCAGGAGGCACTTAACAAACGCAAGAGATAGCAACACCTTCAGCAGGAGAGCTTAGATATTTTGACTTGGGGGAACTATTTTATGTGGTTTCTTTGCCCACATATTTTCAGATCAGCGCATTCTGGCTGAATCCATACCAAGTCACTTTATTTTATCTGTACAATGATAATTGAATGTGGAATGGTAGGATTATACACAGACAATAGCAACAACACTTACACTGAGGATAGGAAGCCTTTTCTGAGATATATGCATTCTTCTTTCCCTGTGGCTGCCTGAATTCTATGGCATAATATGTAATATTTGTCACCTGTAAGGGTTAATAACTGTGCTTAGTAGACGTGTACTGATTTGCACATGTCAGCTAGAGCTACAATTGGATCCCAAGACACATTTAGAACAGTGGTTCACAAACTTTAACGTACCCAAAAGTAACCTGGTTTGCTTGCTAAAAACACCCCTCAGGCCCTACCTAGGCACAAACTAGGAAATTCTGATTCACTGGGTCTTCAGCCACCCCCAAATTTGCATTTTAATAGACATCTTCAGGTAATCTGATGTGGTTTGTCCTTGGATAATTCTCTGTGAAATGCTGCTTTAACACTCATATGCTGTAAATAATCATTTGATTCTTTATCCTTTCAAGTAGGCTTTTTATATTTGTATTTGAATCTTTATGTATGTATGTATGCATAACCAATATAAAGGCATCCTTGTATGATAGAAGTATGAGAGGGCTCTGGAACCTGAAGAAATAAATTAACTTTACCAAATAGACATCCAATTCCAAACAACTTTAATGCTCACGTAGCTACTTTCAAGTCTAAACTGATATAAATGTTTGTTTTCAATATATTTTAACATATTTAAATGAAAGACTGTTCACCCAACACTAGGAAATGTTAAACTACTGATAATCATTTTTTAAAAGTAAACACTAGTCCGTGTCCACTGAAGAGAGAGACACTGTACTGGTTTTGCTTTCCTTGGAGGATAAGCCCTCCACTTTCCTTCTCTTTGGTTGGGAATAGATAATAATCTCCTTTGTGATTTAATAAACTCTGCCTTCAATCAAAGTATTAGAAGATGTAATCATGCATTTACTTGAGTCACTCATTAGGTTTTCACCCGAGAGCCTCAGGTTCTGTCATTCCAAATGTGTAAGAGTAGTTTTTCTCTCTGCCTCTTCCCCTCTCCCTTGACTTAGAAAGCCTAGAGTTTTTTCAACTCACTTGGATTCCAAAAGAGTTCCTGTAAGATGTATCATGAGATTATCTTTCTAGCCTTGTAAGTCTCTTAATTAACCCTTATTCCCCTTTTCATTATTTCTTTCTCTGACTACTTCCTTTTTTTCCATCATTCTCACTACAGAAGCTGTCCTTGAAAGAAAGATAAAAAAACAAACATCTTGTAAATTCAATGATATTATCTTCCTCACAGTCAGGAATTTACACCAGATGGAGCCTAGCACCTCAGTGAATATTTCCTTCTTACTATCATGAGTATAGATTTTCACATGCCTAGCTTTAACGTGTGAAGTACCACTGAACTTTTGCAGGCCTTCCTAGAGAGATGAAGCAAAGTCCTACCCTAAAAAAGTCTTCTCTCCAAGTGCAAACCAAAGAATCGTTTTAAAATAAATCAAAGAGGAATGTGAAGTGGGTTAGAGAGGGAGTGAGCTTATTTAGTAATGACATCTTCTTTGTATAATTTTCAACAGTGGTATTAAAATTCAAAGATTCTTCACAAGAGATTGTATTATTGTATGATTTCTATTTCCAAAGGTAACAACAAGCTGAGAAAGGATGGGAGAGATAGAAAATTCCTAAACAATAGAATTTTTTATCACAGAGGAAATATGCAACATTTTTTAAGTTCAACTATTTTCTTTGTAATCATAGAAGTTTTACATCCTAGGGAGAAAGGCTGCAAGATTTCCCATAGAAGTCACACTGCAGTGAAAACAAACTTGAAGGCATTAAATTTCTCTGTATTTTGTTTTACTAATGGTACTTGCTCAGGGATGCCTAGTTTGGCTACATATTATCATTGTGTCTTTGGTCTTGAGAACAGTGCCTGAAATCAGGCATTTTTCTAGGAGCAGTAGGTTTGATCCCTGGGTCAGATCCCCTGTACATGGAAATGGCAATCCGCTTCAGTATTCTTGCCTGGAAAATTCCAGGGACAGAGGAGCCTGGTGGGCTACATACAGTCCATGGGGTCTCAGAGTTGGACATGGCAGAACACACACAAGACAGTAATCTAATGGCAATGAATAATGCTATTTTATGATTAAATTAGATCTTTTTTCAAGGAGCTCAAAAAGTTCAGCATCACATTTCATTTTACTTAAACTCACGTCTTTAATAAATTAGCTATCCTTCCATTTAGACAATCATCCTCAATCACATCCTGTAAATCTCTTATAGTTCTCAAAATAAGTTAATGAGTTGGTTATTAACATTCCCTTTATAGGTATGAGGTAACTAAGTTTCAAAATATGCAGGAAATGGAAAACTTGTCCTCTGCTCTCCTAAGTTCCTATTGTTTTGAATGTTGCAAATTAAACTGATGAAAGACAGATTAACAGAAGAAAAACACTTTATTTGCTCATGCAACTTACACATGGAAGAACTCACCAGAAAGTCAGAGGGGTGGTTCAAATTTGAGGCATACAAACCACCTTAAAAAGTAAAAAGGAGGAAGCAGAAAAATACTTAACAAGAAACCAAAATATGTTTTGGCAAACAGATTTTCAGAAGAACAAACAGGAGATTAAAAAAAAGCTTGTGATATTGTTTTGTCTATAAAATTATGAGTTGCCCTTCTGTCTCCTTCATGGCCATAAAATTCCCCTGGGGGAACAATTTGCTGCTTTTTAGTCTTTAAGTTGTGTCCAACTCTTTGGGACCCCATGGACTGTAACCCACCAAGCTACTCCATCCATAGGACTTCCCAGGCAAGAATGGATTGCCATTTCCTTCTCCAGAGAATCTCCCCATTCCAGGGGCTGAACCCAAGTCTCCACTTAGCAGGCAGATTCTTTACCACGGAACCATCTGAGAAGCAGAGGAAGGATTTGGGGTAGGTTTTTTTTTTCTTCCCATGTCCTGTTCTCTCCTTGGGGAATAGATTTGCCCTTAAGGAGAATTTATGGCAGCGTTACTTTCCAGAAGTTGAAGCTTTCAGTCAGATAAGGGAAACTTTATCTGACTTTGAAAGGTTTTTCTTTCTTTCGTTCTATCTATCTTCCTTCCTTTCTTCCTCCATTCTTTTTTTCTTTCTCCTTCTTTCTTTTCGTTTTCTTTGTTTCTGTTGAATTTTAAATGTCTTCATCTTAAAATAATCTGTACCCAGTGGAATATTTTGAGGTGGTATATTCTGATGTCCTTTGGAAGTTAAGTGGTTTGTCTGAGATTAAAAATCTAATTTAAAACAAAATAAACCACAGGTGGGTCTACTGACTTCCCATCTAAAACCCTTTCTGTATCATAAACAGCAAGAAAAAAAGGAATAAAGAGAAAGGACCAGGGTGTAGGTAGCAGCAATTTTGTTAGCATAGGAACAAACAAGAAAATACCCTCATAAAAATGAAAATTACAGACAACCTCTCAATTCATGTATGTACTTCTGAACATTTGCTCAAATATTGATGACTCAGATTTGAAGAATAGTTATTCGTGTTGCAAGGCGGTGTTCTTTTCCCAGAGAGACATAGCATAATGCACAAAGTTGCAATTATGAAATGTGTCCTTAGTTCCAAGCAACCAGACAGATAAGTAAAAGCTTTCAAGAGTTTCTGAGACTATGATCGTAACCTTCCGGTAGTTCCCTCATTGGACAAGAAAAATCCAGAGAAGTTGTATCAGAAAAATTGGAGTACAACCACCATATTTAAAACTCTCCCCTAAGAGCCTTACTTACCTAGAAAATATGAGTAAGTAGACTTTTAAAATCCTTTCAGAGTGAACCAAAAGATTCCTCATACCTGCGCAGCTCCATTGTTGGCTTCCCCCCCGCACCCCCTCCCACGCCCTCTGCCTATAGAGATACTGAACAAGAAAGACTTCAGAGTGGTTGGATCTGCAGAGTAGCTTTCACTGGTACTGAGGCTGTGCTTGGTAGGCAGATTCGTGGAGCCCAGTTATCCAACGGCTTCTGGAAGACACTCATGACCAAGGTCACACTGTGTAAGCAGTCACATTGCAAACGCTCTTCCAAGAGTGTAAGCCATAAAGTGACACCATGTTTTAGATAAATATCATCACTGATAAGCTGGTGAAAAAAGATGTTCAATTTCATCCAGGAAGAATAGATCAAGGATGTTATTTCTATCGCTCCATTCCATTCCTGCCTTTTCCATCAGCCATTACTTCTGTCTAGAATGTTCTTCTCCCAGACATTCACTTGAATAATTACATAACCTGTATCAAGGCCTTGTTCAGCTCTTACAGTCTCAGTGAGGTCTACCCAACCACTCAATTTAAAATTCTAATTCCCACTTGCCTACCTCAGGATTCTCAGTTATTCCTAACTTTATCTACTTTTTCTTTTTTTAATGTTAACCTCCATGCTGCTGCTAAGTTGCTTCAGTTGTGTTTGACTCTGTGCGATCCCATAGGTGGCAGCCCACCAGGCTCCCCCGTCCCTGGGATTCTCCAGGCAAGAACACTAGAGTGGGTTGCCATTTCCTTCTCTAATGCATAAAAGTGAAAAGTGAAAGTGAAGTTGCTCAGTCGTGTCCGACTCCTTGCGACCCCATGGACTGCAGCTTACCAGGCTCCTCCATCCATGGGATTTTCCAGGCAAGAGTACTGGAGTGGGGTTGCCATTGCCTTCTCCGACTAACCTCCATATAACATACTATATGTTGTTGTTTAGTCACTAAGTCATGTCTGAATTTTTTGTGACCTTATGAACTGTAGCCTGCCAGACTCCTCTGTCCATGGAATTCTCCAGGCAAGAATACTGGAGTGGGTTGCTATTTCCTTCTCCAGGGGATCTTCCTGATCTAGGGATTGCGTCTGCATCTCTTGTTTAGCTTGTGAACTCTTTACCACTGAGCCACCAGAGAAGACTTTTATATGCTTATTTTTAAGATTTTTTTTTTCTTAATGTCTGTATGCCCTAGGGAAACAGGAAATAAGCTAAATGAGAATAGGGATTGTTGCCTTTTACTATTCATTGCTGCATTATAAGTACCATTAAGTGCTCAATGAGTATTTTGTTGAATTAGTCCATGAACGAAGAAGTGAATTTGATAGTTCTAAGAAATATTAAATGTTTGAAAGACTAAGATCACATGTATACAGTTACACAATAATAATTAATGTTTATAATGCTAATTCTAAATCATGCCAATGCTTCATAGGTTTGAAAATTTATTTTTTCATAAAATGTCTAACATTTTAAAAGTTGGCATTGCACTTTATCTGGAAAAACAACTTTCATATCATAATTGCAGCATATCCTTTGACAATTCTGTTGGCTTATAAAAACACACTGATAGTGTGGTATGTTGGAGTATGAACTAAAATTAAAGAAAGAACTATGTTTAAATTTATCCTCTATTACTTTATAGATGGGGCTTCCCAGGTGGCGCTAGTGGTAAAAAACCCACTTGCCAATGCAGGAGACATAAGTGATAAGAGTTCAATCTATGAGTCAGGAAGATCCCCTAGAGGAAGGCATGTCAACTCACTCCAGGATTCTCCCCTGAGGAATCCCATGGACAGAGGAGCCTGGCAGGCTGCAATCCATAGACTTGCACAGAGTCAAATAAAACTGAAGCAACTCAGCACTCACAGGCTTTATAGAGAACTAACTTTGGACAAATCTTCTTTTCTTTTTTTTCCCCCAGTCTTTTATGCCTCTCTTCCTTTTCTTTTTTAACCTGTTTCATTTCTTTAAAAAATTATAGTTGCTTACAAAAATACATAGAATTTAATAAGGTTGTATCTCATTAGATCAATTATGAATAGATAGACAAATCAGTGCAAACATTTGTTTTAAAGAACAATGGAAAAATCAACTTAGGATAGTCCAGCAAAATAAGGCAGAAAATCACTGCACAGAGAGATAGGTGTATGGTCTCATTCTGACTGAGATTAGGCATCACAAAATTAGATTTGAGTTGCCAAATACTGGAAGCATGATCAAATTTATATTGTGCATAGGCTAAGAGAGCAGATTATACTCTAACATTTGTGAATTCCAGGGCAAGACGACATATGGACGCTCATACATGACCAACTATTTTAAGGTTAAAATTAATCCCACATTTAAAATAAACTATATCCTAATTTGACAAAATACTTTCAAAATGATAAAACAGAAAAATTTTATGGCATTATCTATATTGAAAAAATACTCCTGAGCCACCAGATACAGCAGCTGGGAATACTCTACTAGTTCATGCATTTCACCAGAGCTATGAATTGGAATATTCTTTAAGAAATTGAACTTTGTGTAGAGAAATGCAGGGCCCACTAGAGCGTAGGGCTCAGAGTCCCGGCCCCTCATGGTAGATTTAATGAACATACTCGCTTAAAGATATCAAAATCTCAGGACAGAAAAATCCAGAAAAGAGAAAGATTTCTACCTTATGCCTTTAAAAGAACATCCTGAGTGATACTGTCCAGTGATTCCCAGCCTAACCATTCAAATAACCTAAGTGATTCAGATTCACTAAATCTGAGGTAGGTGGGTTGAGGAATCAGTGGTTTTAAACACCTTCAGGGATGATTCTGATAAATTGTTGAAGCAGGAATGGACAATCTCCTTCAAGATATTCCTGTGTTGTATAGTCAATAGTCACTCTGATACAGCCTTTTTTTTTTCTCAGTCAGAGTTTAGGAATAATAATTCTACTTCTTATGTGTTAAGGCTTTAATAAATACATTCACAAAAGAAGTATAACCAAAAAAAGCAGGCATTCCACAAAAGCTAGTTGAATTTGTATATCTCAAGCATATGAATCTCATCGAATTTTAGGATATGGATTATGTATATTTCACCTTTTCTTTCAGTGACTGTGAAAAATAATGTTAGACCTTTGTTTACATCTTTTGCTTACAGGAAAAGTTTCTTCTTTTGAAAGGTTAACTAGAACACCAAAATTCTAGCTTAGAACACGTTACCTTTAGTTCTTTTATTGAATTATTGTTTAATCTTAGTTACTTACTACAAAACCCATTGTATACATATAACTTTATAATTGAATCTGAAATTGAATTTGATTTTTAAATGTTCAATAGAAATGTTTTTGTTATAAATCCTACTCATATTTGTTGTTGAAATTTATATGATACAGGTAATCAAAAAGAAGAAAGGATATGTCATAAATAATTTTACTCTTCAGACATAGTCACTGAAATATTTGGGGAAATCATCCCAGGTTCTTTTCTGTAAAAGACATATCACATAGACATGTCTTTTTTAAAAAAATGGATCATACTGAACATATTTGTGAAAAATGTGTTCTACTTTACAGTACATTAGGCCATATTCCTATTTGTATTCATGTAAATTGTTTTATGGTTTTTCCAGTAGCCATGTATGGATGTGAGAGTTGGACTGTGAAGAAAGCTGAGGGCCGAAACATTGATGCCTTTGAACTGTGGTGTTGGAGAAGACGCTTGAGAGTCCCTTGGACTGCAAGGAGATCCAACCAGTCCATTCTAAAGGAGATCAGTCCTGGGTCTTCTTTGGAAGGAATGATGCTAAAGCTGAAACTCCAGTACTTTGGCCGCCTCATGCAAAGAGTTGACTCATTGGAAAAGACTGATGCTGGGAGGGATTGGAGGCAGGAAGAAAAAGGGATGACAGAGGATGAGAGGGCTGGATGGCGTCACCGACTGGATGGACGTGAGTTTGAGTGAACTCCGGGAGTTGGTGATGGACAGGGAGGCCTGGCGTGCTGCGATTCATGGGGTCACAAAGAGTCGGACACGACTGAGTGATTGAACTGAACTGAACTTGTTTTCATGATCATTTTTAATGCCTACATGATAATCTAAATATATTCAACTCTAAATGCTCCAAAATGTATTCAACTAACACTAACTGTTAGATATTTAGATATTTCTTTTACAAACATTGTTGGTTGGACATATGGATACATACACATTTGCCTATTTGTTAAATTATTTTAAACTAACAGCAAGAGAAATTGCTGCTACGAATGTCCAATTGTTTACAAAAAGGCATGCTTACTTAAATTTGAAATGCATGAATTGGTCATTTGATTTTCACTTCCTTAATGGCTAGGGAAGCAGTATTTTTCTAAATTCATAAACAATTCTTATATTTTTCCTTTTTTGAATTAAGTAATTTTTTGTTCATTAAAAATTATTGTTCAACTTATTTTTTTAATTTCTATGTTATTTTCATAATTAAAATACTTAACTTTTAAAATTGAACTATGAAAGTGAAACTGAAGTTGCTCAGTTGTGTCCGACTCTTTGCGACCCCATGGACTGTAGCCTACCAGGTTTCTCAGTCCATGGGATTTTCCAGGCAAGAGTACTGGAGTGGGTTGTCATTTCCTTCTCCAGGGGATCTTCCCAACCCAGGGATTGAACCCAGGTCTCCCGCATTGTAGGGAGACACTTTACCCTCTGAGCAGTAAAGTGATTCAACTATATACATATACATTATACTATATACATATACATATTCTTTTTTTGTGTTCTTTTCTATTATGGTTTATTACAGAACATTAAATATAGTTAACTGTGCTATAAAATAGGACCATCTTGTGTATCTATTTTATATACAATAGCTTGTTTCTGCTAGCCCCAAATTCTTAATTTATCCCTTCGCCCAACCCCTTTCTCCTTCGGTAACCATAAACTTGTTTTCTGTGTCTGTGAGCCTATTTCTCTTTTATAAATAAATTAATTGATTTCATATTTAGATTCTACATGTGACTGATATTATGTGGTATTTGGCTCTCATTTTCTGACTTACTTCACTTAGGATGATAATCTCTAGGTTTATCCATGTTGCTGCCAATGTAAAGTACGAAAATTTTGATGAATGACAAACTCTAGGTAGATTTAAGTATCAGGAATCCAAGCAATATGTTGCCTCAGGGCTTTTTCTTCAATTAAGTAATCTCCTCCCAAACCCACCTATTGCTCACCTAGTTGCCCAAACACTTGCATAGCAAGATCCACTTATGCAGCCCTTAACTTGCACTTGGTTGGTTTTCCTTTGGACTTTGCCTGTATTCCCCCACAGAGATTAGAATCTAAAATGAGCTCCCTATTGAACAGTTTACAGGTAAAAGTTTATATGCTAGTAAAACAAAATTTATGTTTCACTGGTATAACTCCTGTTGTGATTAATAGACATGTTAAACCTGAGTCCACTTGACCAATGCTGAAAATTTTATTTGTTTTGATTGGTCAAGGATGGCCAGACATAACCATCCTTGGTTGGTATGTAATAATACCACCACCCAGGCAAGCGTGGGTGGTAGGTCCCCAGTGTTCCTACTGCATGATTTGGCCAGACAAATTTGACAAGACCAATTTCTCAGGAGTAATCCAATCTGACACAGACTCTAAGATTAAATATCAAGATAAGAAAGCTTAAATTGGTTTTAAAACTAGACAATATTTTCAGTCTAGTAGATATTAACTGAATATGTCATCCAGACTTTACTTGCTATTTTAGTTCCATTATTTACTATTAATTTTCATTCAAATACAGTAATTAGCCTTGCTAAGCCTTAGTTTCCTCATCTATAATATGGGGGTGATAAAATTTAACTAACAGAAAATTTTGTGAGATTATATTAAATTTCATATTTAAAGTATTTAAAAAACTGTGCCTAACATATTATTATTTTTCAGTAAATGAAAGTTGTCTCCATTGAATCTCAGGATCTGATTTTAGGCTCTAATATAAAATTAGAGTATTTGATGTATTTTTAAAACTTTCTCTGATGTCTTTATTAGAGATTGGAGATTAGGGCACATATCAAAATTTCTTAACTACTTCTTCTAGCAGGGCTCCCCAGCAGATAAAGTATCTGCTTGCCAACGCAGGAGACATAGGAGATGTGGGTTCAATATGGCAACTCACTCCAGTATTCTTGGCTTCAAAATCCCATGTACAGAGGAGCCTGAAGGGCTGCATCCTTGGGGTCACAAAGAATTGGACATGACTGAGCATGCATGTGCTCAAGCACTTCTTTGTCTTCTTCACACACCTTTTTATACAAGAAATTTCTTTATGCCTTTGTTAAAGAAAACAATAGCCTTCTGTATAAACTATGTATAGATTAGGAAAATAGGTAAACAAGAAAATCTTGCCATTTAATCCTAGCAAGTGGTGTCATATTTAATTGGCCACGAGCTATGTGACATTGATAACATTGTTTCATCACCTGAATAACAAACGCCTTTCAAAAAGATTCTTTTCACTTAAATCTGTCTTTTGAATGGTCTGCTCAAATATATGTTAGATTGTCATAAAATAAGATTATTACATATCGCATATGCAAACAATTTAAGAAATATAAACTTGCACATTTAAGGTGGCATAGTGTTGAACTAATGACTGGCAACTTAATATACAGCCATATTTTAAGTGGATGTTTTAAATTGAAACCTGTAGTTATGGATATCTAGAATTCAGAAAACTCAGTTTTAATCAATTACTTTCTTGTTATTCAGTTTAGTCCATTATTTCAGCTTCCTCTTTCTTTTGCATTTAACATTCCCATAGCTTATTCATCCTGTGATAGTTCTGCTGACTCAGTACCACCCTCAGCAGTTCTTGTTGTCAATCATTGACACTTTCAAAGAAAAGCTGACTTGGTGGAAGATAAAAATGCTTTCTTAGATGGTTAGATCTCACTACAATGTAGGGAGACCGAAATCAATTAGAATACGAACACAAAATAAAATGGAAGTAGTGAAAATTAAATGAGTCATGGAAAAAGAAGATCTGCCATCTGAAGAGAAGGAAAATTAATATGAGGAATAATTGTTAAACAGGAGAAAAATAAAACTAATTAAAACTAGGATAAAGAAAGGAACAAACAACAGGAAAAAAGAAATCCTACTGTCAATACTGTAATGCAGAATGAGAGATTTTTAAGGTTTGGGGAGGGGATTGAGGTGAAACTAACCTTTATGAGGCTTTGTTTCTATGTAGAAATAAAGTCGTTGGAACTCTTTGTTAAGTAAAAATAGCACCAAAAGCTTGTAACCTCTTTAATCAATAGAAAAAATTTTTCCTTAAAGCAGGATTTCTATTGATTGGTGACATCATTTTCGTTAATGAATAAGCAGAATGTTTACTCAATGAGCATCAGCGTGTACTCACAGTGGTTTCTTTTTTTTTTTTTTTGTATAGCCCCTGGGTAAAAGTGGAAGCATACTGTATCTCATTCTCCTTTGCTTCAGTAAGTTCCACAGGAAGACAATTGTCCAGTAAAGCCCAAGAATCTTGTTAGTGCTTAAGAATGCACATTAGTAATTGTGATGCAGAATAAACTTTGTTTCTAATTTGCACCAGGATAACTCACACTTAGGTGTAACAATATTTTCTGCCCTTTGGCTCTTGACCCAGAAGGTAGGAATAATTTTATAATAATTGACTGGATGGCATATATGGGTTTAGTGTAAAAACAATCTTTTATATAATATGTGCTTGTGTTGACCATGCTTCTTGGTAACTGATATCAAGAACAATCATAATATGGATATTTGGGAATAGAAGACTGGAGAAGGGAATAGCAAACCACTTCAGTATTCTTGCCTTGAGAACCCCATGAACAGTATGAAAAGGCAAAATGATAGGATACTGAAAGAGGTACTCCCCAGGTCAGTAGGTGCCCAGTATGCTACTGGAGGTCAGTGGAGAAATAACTCCAGAAAGAAAGAAGGGATGGAGGCAAAGCAAAAACAATACTCAGCTGTGGATGTGACTGGTGATAGAAGCAAGGTTCAATGCTGTAAGAGCAATATTGCATAGGAACCTGGAATGTCAGGTCCATGAGTCAAGGCAAATTGGAAGTGGTCGAACAAGAGATGGCAAGAGTGAACGTCGACATTCTAGGAATCAGTGAACTAAAATGGACTGGAATGGGTGAATTTAACTCAGATGACCATTACACTGCGGGCAGGAATCCCTCAGAAGAAATGGAGTAGCCATCATGGTCAACAAAAGAGTCCGAAATGAAGTACTTGGATGCAATCTCAAAAATGACAGAATGATCTCTATTCGTTTCCAAGGCAAACCATTCAATATCACAGTAATCCAAGTCTATGCCCCAACCAGTAACACTAAAGAAGCTGAAGTTGAACTGTTCTATGAAGACCTACAAGACCTTTTAGAACTAACACCTAAAAAAGATGTCCTTTTCATTATAGGGGACTGGAATGCAAAAGTAAGAAGTCAAGAAACACCTGGAGTAACAGGCAAATTTGGCCTTGGAATGCGGAATGAAGCAGGGCAAAGACTAATAGAGCTTTGCCAAGATAATGCACTGGTCATAGCAAACACCTTCTTCCAACAACACAAGAGAAGAGTACACATGGACATCACCAGATGGTCAACACCAAAATCAGATTGATTATATTCTCTGCAGCAAAAGATGGAGAAGCTCTATACAGTCAACAAAAACAAGACCAGGAGCTGTCTGTGGCTCAGACCATGAACTCCTTATTGCCAAATTCAAACTCAAATTGAAGAAAGTAGGGAAAACCACTAGGCCATTCAGGTATGACCTAAATCAAATCCCTTATGATTATACAGTGGAAGTGAGAAATAGATTTAAGGGTCTAGATCTGATAGATAGAGTGCCTGATGAACTATGGAATGAAGTTTGTGACACTGTACAGGAGACAGGGATCAAGAGCATTCCCATGGAAAAGAAATGCAAAAAAAGCAAAATGGCTGTCTGGGAAAGCCTTACAAATAGCTGTGAAAGGAAGAGAAGTGAAAAGCCAAGGAGAAAAGGAAAGATATAAGCATCTGAATGCAGAGTTCCAAAGAATAGCAAGAAGAGATAAGAAAGCCTTCTGCAGTGATCAATGAAAGAAATAGAGGAAAACAACAGAATGGGAAAGACTAGAGATCTCTTCAAGAAAATTAGAGATACCAAGGGAATATTTCATGCAAAGTTGGGCTCGATAAAGGACAGAAATGGTATGGACCTAACAGAAGCAGAAGATATTAAGAAGAGATGGCAAGAATACACAGAAGAACTGTACGAAAAGGATCTTCACGACCCAGATAATCACGATGGTGTGATCACTCATCTAGAGCCAGACATCCTGGAACGTGACATCAAGTGGGCCTTAGAAAGCATCACTAGGAACAAAGCTAGTGGAGGTGATGGAATTAGAGTAGAGCTGTTTCAAATCCTGAAAGATGATGCTGTGAAAGTGCTGCACTCAATATGCCAGCAAATTGGGAAAACTCAGCAGTGGCCACAGGACTGGAAAAGGTCTATTTTCATTCCAGTCTCAAAGAAAGGCAATGCCAAAAAATGCTCAAACTACTGCACAACTGCATTCATCTCACACGCTAGTAAAGTAATGCTCAAAATTCTCCAAGCCAGGCTTCAGCAATACATGAACCATGAACTTCCTATGTTCAAGCTGGTTTTAGAAAAGGCAGAGGAACCAGAGATCAAATTGCCAACATCCGCTGGATCATGAAAAAAGCAAGAGAGTTCCAGAAAAACATCTACTTCTGCTTTATTGACTATGCTAAAGCCTTTGATTGTGTGGATCACAATAAACTGTGGAAATTCTGAGAGAGATGGGAATACCAGACCACCTAAACTGCCTCTTGAGAAATCTGTATGCAGGCCAGGAAGCAACAGTTAAACTGGACATGGAACAACAGACTGGTTCCAAATAGGAAAAGGAGTTCGTCAAGGCTGTATATTGTAACCCTGCTTATTTAACTTATATGCAGAGTACATCATGAGAAATGCTGGACTGAAAGAAACACAAGCTAGAGTCAAGATTGCCGGGAGAAATATCAATAACCTCAGATATACAGATGACACCACCCTTATGGCAGAAAATGAAGAGGACCTAAGAAGCGTCTTGATGAAAGTAAAAGAGGAGAGTGAAAAAGTTGGCTTAAAGCTCAACATTCAGAAAACAAAGATCGTGGCATCCGGTCCCATCACTCCATGGGAAATAGATGGAGAAACAGTGGAAACAGTGTCAGATTTTATTTCTGTGGGTTTCAAAATCCGTGCAGATGGTGATTGCAGCCATGAATTAAAAGACGCTTACTCCTTGGAAGAAAAGTTATGACCAACCTAGATAGCATATTCAAAAGCAGAGACATTATTTTGCCGACCTTGTCCATCTAGTCAAGGCTATGGTTTTTCCTCTGGTCATGTATGGATGTGAGAGTTGGACTGTGAAGAAGGCTGAGTGTCAAAGAATTGATGCTTTTGAACTGTGGTGTTGGAGAAGACTCTTGAAAGTCCCTTGGACTGCAAGGAGATCCAACTAGTCCATTCTGAAGGAGATCAACCCTGGGATTTCTTTGGGAGGAATAATGCTAAAGCTGAAGCTCCAGTACTTTGGCCACCTCATGAGAATAGTTGACTCATTGGAAAAGACTTTGATGCTGGGAAGGATTGGGGGCAGGAGGAGAAGGGGACGACAAAGGATGAGATGGCTGGATGGCCATGGACTCAATGGACATGAGTCTGAGTGAACTCCGGGAGATTGTGATGGACAGGGAGGCCTGGCGTGCTGCAATTCATGGGGTTGCAAAGAGTCGGAGACGACTGAGTGACTGAACTGAACTGAACTGGGAATAGAAGAACGATCAATAATATCAATATTTGGGAAAATAACAATTATTAGTGACTTTGGTAGGAAACAAATGTAATATTGACATATCATTTCTCATTTATTAAAGCATAAGTCACAGTCATGCATAATCTTCTTTGCAGCATCCCACAACTAGTAGAAGTATGGAGCAAAACAGAAATTAAAGAAGTACTTTGAAACAAAGCTTGATGTATGCACACTTAAATGCTGCGTGCTTTGCTTTTAAGTGGATATTGCTTGTTCCTTTCTAAACTAGAAAGATCTCTGCTCTAGGATTACTTTGGATGGAGTGGACCAGGTGCAAAAGTCTCCTGCTATGGGTTTAGCCTCAAATGCTACTGAACATATTGCATGGAACCATGCAAAGAGCTGGCAGCAAATATTTATCTGCAAATTTAATAATATATTGTATGTACCCCAAACTTTCATTACAAGAAGCAGTTGGAGGAGAAATGGCTTCTAAACAGTTTTCTAACATGACCTTAGATCCCAACTTCATTGCAGTGTCTTTATAAAATTCACATTGTTCTTGTTAGGCCTTGTTGTTGACACCATCCCTGATGTTTTCATTTTTAATCCTTGAGTAATGCTAACAAAAGGAAAGTGAAAGTTGCTCAGTAGTGTCCGACTCTTTGTGACCCCATGAACTATACAGTCTCTGGAATTCTCCAGGCCAGAATACTGGAATGGGCAACCATTCCCTTCTCTAGGAAACCTTCACAACCCAAGGATCAAACCCACATCTGCATTGCAGGTAGATTCTTTACCAGCTAAGCTACCAGGGAAGCCCAATGCTAGCAAAGTAGTCCTAAAAGTAAATACCCCAGATATTGTTTTGTTAGTCAGCTATTTTTCAAGTGTTATATTTCAGTCTCTTGGTGACATGAAAAATTTCATTATAGTGTTGATCTATATCTTTAAGGAACTCAACTTCCTTATGAATTTAAGTGAAATGACCAAGCAAGGAGCAGGTGGCCACCACTCCAGAGAGTCTGAGATATAGGCAACACCAGAGAAAGAATAATTCACCATCTACTAAATCTTAAGTTGTAGCTGTTTCACATACAAGGACCACTTACAAAGATTGAGAGTGTGGTCCTAGCAAAGTGTTACGTGATTATATATTGTAAAATTTGCAAAAGCAGATTTAAAAATTATTTTTCATTTAAAAGAAAGAAAGTGAAAATGTTAGTTGCTCAGTTGTGTCTGATTCTTTGCGACCCCATGGACTGTAGCCCATCAGGCTCCTCTGTCCATGGAATTTTCCAGGCAAGAATTCTGCAGTGGGTTGTCATTACCTTCTCCAGGGGACTTTCCTGACCCAGGGATCAAACCCAGCTCTCCTGCCTTGTAAGCAGTCTCCAGGGAACCTCTAATAACTTGGGCTATTTGGAGATGCTGGGGACTTTTCCTTTAAAGTGTTCCCTAAATTGTATAAACCCCAAGCCTTACAAGACCTGTATCTACTGATAGGCTGAAGGCAGATTTTCTTCTCTGTCCCAGGGAAGGTAGGTTGCTTGTATAGGTTTGTATCAGAGTTCTTCAGAGAAACAGAATTAATAGCATCTATAACAAGAGATTTATTATGAGGAGTTGGCTCAAAGAGTTATGGAGGCTGAGAAGTTCCATGATCTGCCATCTGCCATCTGAAGACCCAGGAAAACTAATGGTGTGTACATAGCCTGAGTCCAAAGATCTGAGAACCAGGGGAGCTGACAGTGCAAATCCCAGCTCAAGCAGCAGGCAGCAAGGGAATAAATCCTCCCTCCCTCCACTTTTTGTTCTATTTGGGCCCTCAATGGATTGTGTGATGTGCACTCACACTGGGGAGAGCAAGACAGAGTCATCTGGAAACCCCTTCACAGACACACGCACAAATAACATTTAAGTGGGTATCCCGTGGCCTACTCAACTTGATATACACAATTAACCATAACAAAATCTGTAAAGGAAGTGAGAAAAATATTAGCAAGAGTTAATAAACCTTTACAAATACTCAGGTTGTTTCCAAGATTTTCAAGCTTCTGGAATTATCATTTTAATGGTTTGCTGAGGTTTCTGTTTTAAACTTTCAGTTCCATTCATTATTCCCTGTTTTCAAGTGATTAATTTTGACTAAATTGAAATTTGTACTGTTTATCTTGGTGATAGCCACGCTGAGTTGAATTAACTTAGAAATATCATTAGTGATGAACTTGTACCAGATATTTGCATGCATGCTTCAAAGGCACCTCAAGTCACTTCAGTCATGTTCAACTCTGTGTGACCCTATGGACTGTAGCCCTCCAGGCTCCTCTGTTCATGGAATTCTTCAGGTAAGAATACTGGAGTGGGTTGCCATGCCCTCCTCCAGGGGATCTTCCTGACCCAGGATGGAACCAGAATCTCCTGCAGCTCCTCCATTGCAGGCATATTCTTTACCACTGAGCCACTGGGGAAATCTGTCCTAGATGTTTACTGTACCTTAATATCTGTGAAAGGCATTAATATCTATAAATAATTTAGGAGATTCATGCATCTACACTGGGGATTAATGATCAAATTGTTTGTACTGACGATCAAAGAGGCTGAAAACTGTTGAGCTACTGGATAAAGCCCAAATATTTTCCCATGACCAGTCATTTCCTCCAGGCTCTGGCATTTGTCTGCCTCCTCAGTTTCATCTTTGGTCACTTCATTTCTTTATATGTTATGCATCAGTGATACCAAACAGATTACATTTGCCTGAAAGTGCCAAGGCATTTTATTCCTTCATTGCTTTACCACTGTGGTATTTTTCTTTGCCTCAAATCCCTTTTGCTTTCTATTTGGCTGGTAATCTTCCATTCATCTTGCTTTTGAAAATTTCTCTTACTCTTTCTTTAGCCCTCAGGACATCAGGACAGAGTTAATAACTCTGTATGCTGTTTATACTTCTGATGCTGCCAATATTGATATTATTTATTTATGGATGTACTCTCCACCTGTCGACTGAAAACTCCTTGAGGACAGGGCCAGAGTATTATTCATCAGCTTCACCCCACCAGTCAGACACTGTAATATATACTTACTATAGAAATCACTTTGATTTTAAGGTGTTCATAAAACAAACTGCTGTCCTCTTTTTCTCTGTTTCTTCACTTCAAAAATTAGGATCTGAAGCCTTCAATTTCTAGGAGCGGAATGAAATGATTTTATCCCCTTTTAGAGATGATCTGAATTTAAAGATTATCAGTTGGGTTCAGGGAAGTATCTTGGATGGTGTTAAAAAGAGTTTTTCACCATTATCTAAATAACTAGAACTGTTGTTTATATAAGTTGAAGGTTTTTGTAGTAAAGTGATTCCTTTTTTAAAAATGTTTGGTTGCTGACAACTTTTAAGCCTCACTCTTCCTTTTTTCACCTTCTGCTCTACTCCTGGGCAAACGGATAAGAAAGTGCAAGTGTTTTTCCCTTTGGCACCTGTGGGAAGGTCGAACCCTGTGCTGGAACCCTCATCCTGGCTGCATATCTGAAACAACCAAAAAACTCCATATTTTTTTAATGTTCAAAAGGTGCAGTCAGGTTGAATGTTCTAGCACATGGATTTCCCCTGATTTTTCAAGCTTATTTTTAGAGCTAGTTGGAAGCCACCTTGCTTTCTCCAGAAGGCCTCATGACGCGATAGTAAACTTTTTCACATCTTCTTGATGTGTGTGTGGCATTATGTTTCAACATTCAAACCAACTCTTTGGTGGGAGTCCACCCTGATTCTGTGGGGAATTTACACAAAAGAATCTCTCTAAATTATAATAAATTTCAAAGGCAAAAGCCCTGGTAAATGATACCCACCAATTATATGTATTAGTTCCTATCATTCTTTTCATTTCCTTCCTTCATGTGTCTGTTGAGCAGGGTAATAGGGTTGTGTGCTTTAGATGCAATTCCAAATAGTGACATGGATTATAACAACTTCCTGTCTGTCAAGCAGGGTCACACAATTGACCATATGCTCTTGGATTAAGTCATGTGGTCATGTTGCCACACATTACAGCATCCAATTACAGTTCTTAACTGTCTTTCATAATTATTTTTATTTCTGAGGGAGACACATATTATCACTAAACAAGCACCCAGTAAACATTTTTATGCTTGAATTTATTAACCTTTATAAAATGATATTATTTTTGGTAAAATCTTAACTTTATGATACTATATATTGAGATAAATCATTCTTCTCTCATTCTTGCTTTCAAAGGATAGTAAAATACACTTTGAATATTTTATCTAATGCTTGAAATATATTTTTCCTGAGGTTAATTTTTCCCTCAAATTACAATTCTTTATCTGATATTTCAATTGCTTGGATTTGATTCACATCTCATTTACATTTATTGAGTGCATATGTTTTGCTGTGCTCTATTATACATACGCTATTTTATTAATTTCCTTGTTTGAAATTGAGTTCAATGTGATGTGGATATTAAGTAGTAATATTAATTAATCTCCATATCCATCTCTAATGTCCTCTCCTTTCCACCTCACTTTCTAGAAATGTGAATTCACAGTGGGATTTTTTTTTTTTTTAATAATACATAATATCCTTAAGAGGGCAATCTTTTACATTTAAATGATTCTTATGGCTAGAATGAGATCGCTTTAAGGTCAAAGAGTCCAGATAATTTGGAGGAAAAAATGTAGCCAGGAAGTCCAAATCTTCAGCAGTCCAAATCTGCAGACTATCAGCCTGCCTTGTTTTAAATTAAGAGACAGTCCTTTTAGTTATAAGCTCTAATCAGGACCTGACATACAGCCAGAGCAACAAGCTCTATTTCCAAGTAGAAAATTATAAACCAGCAGCAGAGAGCAGTATGGAGCCATTTTTAAAACCAGAGAACTAGGAAGGTGCACCATAGAGCCCAGAATAGCTGGGGGAGGGGGAAGAAAAGGTCCAAAATCTGTTCAAGGTCCTGATTACAGTTTCTTCTTTATATATACTTTTTTCCTATACAAACAGCTGGTCCATGCTTTATATAAAGATATATATATATATATATATATTTTTTTTTTTTTTTTCTCCTCCTTCTCTTCCCCCTGGATGCTTTGGTTATGTGTCTTTTGAAGGAATATACATATATGCATATATCTGTCTATCTATCTATATATATCTATATCTCCACTTAAAAAAATAGTCCTCAACCTTATTTAGAAAATATGTATTTCAAACTAAGTTGTAATGACTCCAGTGCAATTCCATGCAGGATATATTAATCTACATTTCATATGCAGCCTGAATATCCAAAGCTTTCATATTCTTAGACAAGCTTATAGATACAGTGTATCTACATGCTGATTTCCTCTAATATTTTCTCTTCAATTCCCCTTGGTAACTCTTTGAGTTAGAGAATGTTATTATATTGTTGATCTCAGTTTGGTTAAATTTCTATCCAATTTAAGTCAGGATGAAATGCAATGTTTGAAGAGGAAGCAGCTCATGTGAACACGGAAAGCACTCTCCCAGGCCCTGTCATATTGTCTGTAGCTGAATGCGCCTTCATTTAATTAAATGTTCTTTTTTTATATATAAACAGAAACATTTATTTATGCCAGTGCCCTGTCTGCAAATGACACAATCTGCCGCTCTTGTTTCCCCGCCATCATCGTGAAATGCCAACCTTTGAGTCACATTAGCCTTGGGCATTCAATATAGGTGATCTTTGCAAAAAGCCAGGGCTTTTCTTTCCCTGTCTGGGTGATTGCCTCTGTGAGCTGTGTGTGTGTGTACAGACAGGGAGGGTTCCTGTCAAAAGAAAGAGGGCCCTGGAGAAATTAGATTAAGCATTTTTCCTAATGGAGCTCGCCTGTCTGGCCTTCAGTTTAATGCACCCTAACTTACCGGGCATTGTTTGGTAAGGGATGGGTTGAGAGAGTTGTGGGGCTCCTCATTTCCACAGGAGAATCTTAAATAACAGCTTGAATTTGTTAGTGATGGGAGTGAATTAAAAGGTTATGCCACTCCTTTAGGCCACCTTCTGATCTTGTAAGCACTGGACATCTTTTCTGACAACAAGTGAATTTTTAGAACAAAAACTGATCATCTCCTCAGGCACATATACTTGGATTTTCAAAAAAAAGATACCATGGCATTTTTCTATCAAGAAGGTTAAACTCACAGAATTATATGAAAACACTCATTTTTACCCCTGCTAACCTGTAAAGATTCCATTTTGCTTCATTTATCTTCTCTCTTACCCTATGCTAAACCATCCCTGGCTTCGATGAAAGAATCATGTCTCCATTCATTTCCTATCTTGCTGAATTGCCTTCACATTTCCTATCATCTGCACATAATCCTATTCTCTCCATTATTGTCTTAATACCAAGAACAGCACAAGATAATGGATAGGCACTGTAATAACAGCGTGGCCTGTAGGAGCCCCTCGAGGGAAATATCTTTGATGCTGGTGGAATATTAATGCATCCTAGGTCCCAGATCTTCCTCTTTCACTTCATCTTCTGTTTTCTAAACTACATAATGACTTTCATATACATGACAAAAGCATTAGAACAGAAAAAGCCTCATTGATGAGCAGCAGGGCTGTGTGATATTAAGGAGTCCTATTCTTACTTCTTTGTACAATTTTTGACCACCATCTGAGACTGTATGTGCAGGTAATTTCTAATTTGAATAGATACCAGTGTAAAGAAGCATAATCATATTGTGTTAATGCAAATGCCCATCAAAAGCACGGTGTGAAGATAAATTAAAATATAATTCTTCAATAATGCATTTGTCCATAGAAAGATTTTGGACAGATTAAAAACAAACACCTTGATATCACTTAGACAAGTGAGTGGATTGTTTCCAGGGAGGCTAATCACCAGCAGATTATGAATGGGCCAGTAAATCAAAGCTGCCTACATTAAACCTTGTAGATTAGGTTATAGTTACAATTTGTTGTGCATTATTTTTCAATAAAAGTGAAAGAATCGGTGTGTGTGTGTGTGTGTGTGTGTGTGTGTGTGTGTGTGTGTGTAAGCATAAAAAGAGCTGCCTAGGAAAATGCAGTAGCAAGTAATAAAAATAGAGTGGGGGCAGGGCTTTGTAGCAGAGAAGCAATAGCCTTCATCATTTTGGGTGAAGCATTGTCAACAACTTGTAAGAAACACAACTTTCAAAACTCTACCTTCTTTCCTATTTTGTTTACCCCTTCCCCTCTGTACTAGTGGTCATTGTAGTTCCTGTAAACATGTTTAAATATTTTTGAGTTAAGTTAAGAAGCTTATACAAAAAGTGTGTGCATCCAAGATATATTGAAAAGGGATAAATGGAAAATATCCCTGACATTTCCTTGAACTTTCAAAAGAAAGATCACAGGTTTTCGTATGAAGAAAATGAAAAAAGTTGTTATAGAGTCTTTTTCTTTTGTGGTTGATTTTCTTCTAGCATAATAAGGGCTAATATCTGAATTTCTGACTATGGAACATATTATTTTTAGTAATTCCTTAAAAAGGTCAGTGAATAGACTGCAAGTTTTTGTTTTTTGAGTCAGCAAACATTTATGAAGCATTATTTTGTTTCAGGTAGCTGGTGAAAAAGATGATCTATCTATCTATCTATAGGCATGTTTCTCCTGTTCTCAGCTCACAGTCTAGCATCTAACGGATGAAAGCTACATTCACTGATTTATTGGAGGAGAAATGGACCACGTGGCAGGAACTTGTATTAAACAGCAGTGAAAGACATCAAGATAAGCAGGACATGATCCCTATTCCCAAAGAATTTCAGTTGGTAAGAGGTACTTGTGTACATTTACAGTCTTAATGAGATTAAATATAAGATGTGTTATAAAGAAAGATACAAACAAAATGCTAGGCGGTTAAGAGGAGAAGAAAACAATACCAAGCTTAAGGAATTGGTGGCAAGGAAAATTTTGTAGAAAAGATGTTACTAGAAGGATCTGTAGAAATTAAGCAAAAGTCCGTTAGTGAGGAGATACAAAGGGATTCAGGGAAAGGAAACAATCTGAACAATGACATGAAGTTTCTGTTTCAGAAATCGATCTAAATGTATAAGGAAGTAGAAGATGGTGGGAGATACCATTGTTTGATGCCAGATGATAGAATATCAAAGGTTTGATATATTTTCAGACTGTGAAGGGAAATTATTGAAAAAAGAAAGATTTTGTCCTCTGGAATGTGATTAGCAGATGATTGATCTGACTGTGCTGTGGAGTTTGCAGAGAGAGAGAGACCTGGGCTGGAATAACAAATTAGGAAACCTCCAAAATAAAGCAGGTGGGAAACTTAAAAGGCTCGTCTAATAGCTTTGATCCAGTCGAAGATTTAAATAAAATAATGCCTAAATAATAATCATAAAAATTCTTCAGTATTTCGTGATGCAACTGTGGTGAAAAAAAGTGAGGACTCCAGACCTGAAGTAAAATGCTCCCGAAGACAATAGTCCTGGACTTTGTTCACGAGTTGCTCTTGAAAGTGTGAAAATCAGCATTGAGGTGAGCAGAGTTTGAGCCTTCAGAGAGCACTGTAGCAGATTTTCTCACCAGCGGGTTATATATCTCTTGGCAAAAAGAAGAAACGTTTCTTGTTTCTTTTCCCAGGGGTGCTGGTCTCAGAAAAGCTGTGTCTTAATTCAGTTTACAAGACTGTATCAACCCAGTCTTGGTAGCCACGAAAGAAGCCCTAACTCCAGAAAGCAGACTAGAGCATTTATTCTAAAATGTTCAATTCCAAATAGAAAACTAATCCCAATGCAAGCCTATCGCATAGCACTCTGACCATTTTAACTTAATTTAAAAAAAATAGTGCAATGGTTGCTATTTACTAGGTTTGGCGTGTGGAAGAAGTTAATGATGAATTGGGCTAGTGAGGCTTCTTTAAAACCTGTTTTACAAAAGAAAAAATATTTAACATGCCAACTGGCACTTAACTTTAGAAACTGGAGTCCACCTCATTAAAATCTATGAGGGACAATATTACTGCATTACCTTGATACTTTATTTTTTTCTCCCCTGTACATGTCCTGCTAGGCAAATATCATTTGTAATGTGATAATGGAGCTAAGTGCTTAATACTGTAGACATGGTATTGTCAACTAGTTTTAATGACAAAAATATTCTAAAATAGTTTCATTTTCAGCGTCAAATGCTTTAGTTTTCAGGTAGATTGGTTTCTCCTGATTCCTCAGAGTAAGAGTAATAAGGAGAGCTGGCCATTCCCTCTTGAGGGGAGAGGATACCAGTATGTCTTCCCTTCTTTTTCTCTCTTTCTTGCTTTGAGTCTGGGGAGGTGAGGCAGGGCCTGGAGCCTGCTGCTTGGAGAGAAGACCCATTCTTTCTTCTTTCTCTCTTTCTCTTTTTTTTGGAGTTATCCTCTTCTCCCATTGGGCAGTTGACATTGGAGAGTGCACTGTTCAAAGTTCCTGTGTTAATCTTTAATCTGCATAATAATTCTATTAGGTAACTAATATTATCATTATCCTCTTTTTAAAGATGATAAACATGAGGTAAAAAAGGGTGAAGGGACTTGGCCGTTAACAAGTGACTGAACATATATGATCCAGAATCATCTGGCATCACTGACCATATGCTAAGCCACAACACTTTACTAACTCCCCAGATTGAACCATATTTATTCAATAAACCACTCTACAGTCATGACCTTCAGTTTGAAAAATAATGAAACAGAATGTATCCAAGGGAGGGTGACAGAAAAGATGTGTGAAGTGATTAGAATCCACATCATTTGGAGACTGACTAAAGGAAGCGATGACATTAACTGACGAGTGATTTGCATTTTTTTCAAATATTTGAAGGATTGTTTGGGTGAGAGGGGATGTTTAGAATTATTCTCTGTGACTTAGAAGGCAGGACCAGGTCTATAGGTCTATAGGTAGAAAATGTCCATACAAGGCAGCAAGTTTTAGCTTAGCATTATAAATAAGGTTCTAATCAGCATTGTTTAGTAGCTAAGTCATGTCTGACTCTTTGTGACCCCTTGGACTGTAGCCCACCAGGTTTCTCTGTCCACAAGATTTCTCTGGCAAAAATACTGGAGTGGCTTATCATTTCCTGACCTAGGGATTGAACCCATATCTCCTGCATTGGCAAGCAGGTTCTTTTCTGCTGAGCCACCAGGGGAGCTCGTTCTAAATGTTATACCTATCTAAAAGGACAGATAGATTCAAATAAGAGGTTATGAGTTCTCCTTTCATTCAATCAGTAATTATTGGACATTGAATCTGATAGGAGTCACTTTTCTAGGATACAGCCATGTGTAAACAGAGTAGACAAATCTTGTGCCCTCATGGAATTTCCATTCTAGTGGAGTGAGACAGATAATAGATATAATTAAGTATAGTATGTAAATAATATTGCTACACTATGATAAAATGCCATGAAGAACAGTAAAGAAACACCTGGTGAAAGTGTTCAAGAGGAGCGGGAATTTATGGCGAGTTTAATAAAAACTTCTTGTTAAGATGACATTCGAGCAGAATCCTTATAAAAGTGAGGACAGAATCTTGTGTTAATAGGGAGGAGAGTATTACAGGCAAAGGGAACAGCAAGTATAAAGGATTTGGACTACATGCGCTTGTAGATTTGAAGACTAGTAAGTGGCCAGTAGCTAGGTTAGCATGAGGAAGACCAAGAGTTGTAGAAGGTGAAGTCTGAGAAGTTGGAACTGGGAAAGGAGGGAGGCATGGCAGATTGCGTAGGGACTTCTAGAGAAGGATTCAAGATTACTTGAGTAAGAAGAGAAGGAGTTTGGGCAGAGGAATGACTTGATTTAACTAGATTTTTTAAAGAATCACTCTGTCGTGTAGAAACCTGTAGAGCAGCAGGCTAATGAGGACATATTGTTATACTACAGATATGCAAAACATCCTTGGATCATTACCTATTTGGGATGTGAAGGAAGCGATCCACTGCTTCGTATCGTATAGATTAGACTGGAGCCCCCATAAGGTTTCGTCTGACTATAGGGCTTGTGATTCTGTATTTTATTTTACTTTTCAAATTCTCACTGGTGCTTAAAGGTCATGTACATAATATCTAATGATGTTAGAAAGATATCTTAAAGCTAAGCTCTGCACCTTGTAATCCAGTGTGTGTAAATGGATTTGAAATGATTGGTCACTACCATGTAATTCAAAAGTAGTAAAGTCTCTAGAAGCATTTAGATCCACCTCTTTATTCATCATTACTAAGTTACATCCCTATTCTCTCTTGAGGGAGAAACAAGGTTACATTCTTTTGAGATTATGCGAGGTTTAAAAGAATATTTTAAGTTAACTGAAAATATTTTCAGAGATTTTTGTAAAAAATAAAATTAAGCAAATTATGTATACTCTGATTTGGTCATTTTCAGCTTAATCTCCAGGTCGTTAATTTCTGTGATGGCATTTATAAAAGTTTATATCTATTTGAAGAAATAGGAATTCTGTATATTTATTTTACAAAAATGGACATGACACCAGAAATTATTTGCAAATGTGTAGTTTATAACTTTATGATTTTAATTGTTTTCTTGTTTTTCCAATTTTCAGAGCAATATCATAAATTAGGCAGAGCAGCTAACAATTTTCCCATTTTTTAGAAGAAAATTTGGGCATTCTATCTTAAAATTATTTACCATATCTTTATTCACATTTTGACTAAGTGACCTCCTACAGATAAGGTCCATATCCGAATATATCTAGTATAGCTTTCTCAGAACTAGCCATCATGTACTAAATATTTTGATAGAAGCCTAGGAAGAATGCGTTTCTTTCCTGTTGCCAGCCTGTTTTCCCATTATATTAAAAACTCACTATTCCATACTTGTTATTTTGTAATTTCCTGGCTTGAACTCTGAGTACTCAACAGCAAATATATAAAGAAGAAAGAATAGTGACTTTTTCTGCCTAAAAAAGGGCCAATTGGGAGTCTGCAACGGGCCAGATGTCCCAGGTCAAAGAGGAATTCATGGAAATGAAAGGTGATTTGCTTATTTTAGTAGGTGTGTAGATTCAGCTGGGCTCTTAAAGGTCATTAAGAATTTAATTCATTAATTTCTTCTTTTATTTTTCAGTGTATAGTGGTATGGTGGGGGTGGGTTTTCTTTCTTTCCCCTCCTGGTTCTTTTGCTGCTGCTGCAAAGGCGCTTCAGTCGTGTCCGACTCTGTGCGGCCCCATAGACAGCAGTCCACCAGGCTCCCCCGTCCCTGGGATTCTCCAGGCAAGAACACTGGAGTGGGTTGCCATTTCCTTCTCCAATGCGTGAAAGTGGAAAGTGAAAAGTGAAAGTGAAGTCACTCAGTCATATCTGACTCTTAGCGACCGCATGGACTGCAGCCCACCAGGCTCCTCTGTCCATGGGATATTCTAGGCAAGAGTACTGGAGTTGGGTGCCATTGCCTTCTCCCTGGTTCTTTTGGTTGGTAATTAAAATGATATAAGGCAGATGGACAGGAGGGAGTCAGATTTACTACTTGTGCATAGAGAATCCACAAAAGTGTGAAGAATTTCAAAAACAGCAAGGCAAAATGAGGTATATAGTGGCACTAGTGGTAAAGAACCTGTCTTTCAATGCCCAAGACTGAAGAGACTCGGATTTGATCCCTGGGTCAGGAAGATCCCCTGGAGGAGGGTATGGCAACCCACTACATCATTCTTGCTTGGAGAATCCCATGAACAGAGGAGACTGACAGGCTATGTTCCATAGGGTTATAAGGAGTCGGACGTGGCTCAAGAGACTTGCACAACGGCACCAAGGAGGAGGTGGAGGTCTGAGGCTTTAAAGGGAGGTGAAGTAACTCACAGGAAGAGGAAATGAGTCAATACCTAGTAAACAAATGTTTATTACATCACTCAAAGACAATGAGACACAGAGGACTTTGATCAAATGGGCTTTGCTGGGTTCCTTACTATCTATCATACCTACTATTTCACTGAAGTAATCTATGGTCACAGCTCCTTCCTGGGACAGGGCTTCTATCTTAAATTCTTGTAGGTAGTAAGAGAGGACAAAGGTTCCTCCCAAGTCTTTAGGGCCTTGACTGTTTCAGCGCAAAAGTAATTTGAGTGTCTGAGTCCCATCAGTGTAAGGAAACCAAAAAAATACATGATACAGTTTTTTTCCTACAAAAAAACGTTCAGGTTAGATGGGAAGACAAAGTGCGAACACATGAAAGATGTGAATACAGCTTCAGCAGTGTGAAGCAGAAAGAAGCCAGTTTCTTTCCGAAACGTGAGTTGTGGACATGAGCTGTGTAGAGGTTGATAATTCCTTCAAGATCTTTTGACAGGATACAAATGACCAAGAAATTTTTCAGAGTTAGGAGTTAGGTACACGCTTTCTTAAGACTGGAAATGGGCATTTTGGAAGCAGAGGGAAAACAGTAAAGAAGTATTGGAGAAGAATATCAATATAGGAGCAAAAGAGCTCCCAAACTGAACAGCACCTGGATCTACATGCCACCTTGCAGAACAGGAGGGCATGTTTTCTTCTGAGAAGAAAAAGTGTGCTGTAAAGAGCATGCATCTTCTCTCGAATGAAAACTGTCTCTTGCTCCCTGAAAACACAATGCAAATGTATGACTTTCTAATGTATGAAAAGTACTCATCCCTTCTGAAGTCAGAAATAGCAGTCCATTCCAGTATTCTTGTCTGGAAAGTTCCATTGTCAGAGGAGCCTGATGGGCTACAGTCCATGGGGTCACAAAGAATCCGACATGACTGAGCAACTATGCATGTACACACTCCTTCCTTTATCATTCATATTCTCTTATGACTTTAAAGACATTTCCAATTCGACAGCAAAACAACTGTATTTACAATCCATGCTTCTCATATGTATTGTCTTACAAAAAATCTGTACAATAGGTGACTCTTCTATTTCAGTGTTAGTGCAGTCTCAGTTCAGTTCAGTCGCTCAGTCGTGTCCGACTCTTTGAGACCCCATGAATCGCAGCACGCCAGGCCTCCCTGTCCATCACCAACTCTTGGAGTTCACTCAAATTTATGTCCATTGAGTCAGTGATGCCATCCAGCCATCTCATCCTCTGTCGTTCCCTTCTCCTCCCAGCATCAGGGTCTTTTCAAATGAGTCAACTCTTCACATGAGGTAGCCAAAGTATTGGAGTTTCAGCTTCAGCATCAGTCCTTCTAATGAACACCCAGGACTGATCTCCTTTAGGATGGACTGGTTGGATCTCCCTGCAGTCCAAGGGACTCTCAAGAGTCTTCTCCAGCACCACAGTTCAAAAGCATCCATTCTTTGGCACTCAGCTTTCTTCACAGTCCAACACTCACATCCATACATGACCACTGGAAAGACCATAGCCTTGACTAGATGGACCTTTGTTGGCAAAGTAATATCTCTGCCTTTCAATATGCAATCTAAGTTGGTCATAACTTTCCTTCCAAGGAGTAAGCGTCGACTGCAAATTTTTTCAAGAGATGTAAACTTGTTTACTAAATTTCAAAAATTAATGTGACTTTTGTAGTGTGATTTGGTGGAGGCAGGCATGATGAGAGGAAAAAGGCCCACAGGTTAAAGCGTTACTTCTCACTCACATTTTCCTTTCATCATTTTTCTTTCCTTAATGAATCCCCAGAGCCCCTGATGCATTCAAGAAAACTTTAAAAAATAACTTATGTTTCTGATAACCCTGCTGGATTCCTTAGTATTTTTAGCATATTTTCCTTGTAACTATTGCTGCAACATTTGAAATTCACTGATATGCTACTTAGCTGATGCTTCCAGTGTCTATTCACAATCACAACATCACAGCTCATCCTCAATGAGGAACCTTATGAAAAAAAAACTGATTATGTAATTGTCTTATTGCCTTATTCTTAGCTCCAAGAAAGGAGCTAACTGTAGAGTAGAATTTTTCTCCTAATATATACATTTACTATCAGAATGGACAAGAAAAGACAAAAAGTTATACAAATGCTAGCTAAATAAGAATGTGGTTTGAAAGTTCTCCATCTTCCCTAGGCTGTCTTAAAATGATTTTCTGCTATTTCTGTAGGTAGGTCACACATTAACTCATTTTACTTTCAGATGTGTAAAAGAATTATGCATGAACTAGTCTTCTAGGTTATAGATAATATAACATAACAATTGAAAGATAGTGTATTTTAAACTGATAATGAAAGTCTTTCTTTTCAAACAAACTCTTCAACCATACAGTTTTATACTGCTGAAAGAGGGCAGCGCTAGAGTAGAGAACATCCATGTGCACAGTGATAAGCCTTTTCTTGGCTTCCAATATTCTTTCAGTGAACAGTCATCCCATCAAGAAGTGTTTTTTAAAACATCTAGTTAACACCCAGCACTGTGCTAGGTGACAGAAAGTATATCTAGGGCACTTAAAATGTAACTAAGAAGACTACTGAATAATTCAAAATGGTATATAACCAAGTAATTGATGAGTGACATAAAAATCATGGATTTTCTAGAGTTAAGAAATTTTCTATTCTCCTCCACTTCCTTGAATTATGGAAGAAGAAACTAAACTTCCATGAGCTGATAGGACCTTCCCGTATTCACACCCTATTGGAGGTAAATGCTGAATTAGAATTCATTACTTTGTAATCCATTGTACAGTGCTTACCTCGAAAATTCAAAGACAGGAAATATAGGTGTTGCTAAAGTTAGCTGGAAATATATATATATATGAGCTAAAAGCTGAAACTAAATACTTGTATTGAATACTCCAAGCTGGAAATGGTATTTTATTCATGAATGCTCTCCAAGTTTTGATGACTACATGATGCAAGGTATGGTATTTGACAATTAATGCATTTATATATATGCTGCATTCACCTGGGCTTATAAGAAAATGAGTGAGAAAACAGCTCTGTTGCTCTAGAGTGCTTTCATTTATCATCTTACGGATTTATCTCTTTGTTTCTGTTTCTTTCTACTTTTAGAAAAATAATCTTTCAAACCACATCATCTATGTTCTAAGAACATTTGCTCTTCTTTGATTATTTTGTCCTTTCATTTCTACCGGGCATATTCAACTTCAGAGTGATCAGATATGTCTCTGATAATATTCTTATAGATTCTGATGCTTGGTTTTAAAATTTCACATGGGAATATAATTTCAAAATTATTTTCATGTAAAATGCTGTCCTTTGAATTATCACATGTTAAAATTAGCTGCTGCTGCTGCTAAGTCACTTCAGTCATGTCCGACTCTGTGCAACCCCATAGACGGCAGCCCACCAGGCTCCCCCGTCCCTGGGATTCTCCAGGCAAGAACACTGGAGTGGGTTGCCATTCCCTTCTCCAATGCATGAAAGTGAAAAGTGAAAGTGAAGTCGCTCAGTCATGTCCAACCCTTAGCGACCCCATTGACTGTAGCCTACCAGGCTCCTCCGTCCATGAGAGTTTCCAGGCAAGAGTACTGGAGTACAGCCACCTTTAAATGCAAGATGCTTTCTGCTACATGTTTTTTATTTTTTTCCAGCTAACATTCTAATTTAGCACTCATTAATTTACTTTAAAACATAATAGACTGATATTTATTTAGAACAATCCCCGTATACATTTCAGTTTATTACTCTCTGCTTTGCCAAAATACACTGAAAGATCCTCCTTATAAAGTCTTTCGTGTTCAGTTTTATACTATGTCATTGTGAATAATATTTATGCTGTAAACATGTCTATAAACATAGAACTCTTGGTAATGTCTATCTTATTGTCCATAAGAGTTTTCTAGCAGCCTGTTGTTATGTTTCTTTCAGACACATGACTTCATTTAAATGACTCCAACAATATTTTGTAACTAATTATCTGAAGACACTGTGTGACACTTCTCTGTTCCTGTAGCCTCTAACCTTGTAATTAAATTTACCCTTTGTCTTCAACATTGTCTTGCTTCTCTCCCTAAATTCTTTACTCACCCAATTCAATTAGATGTTTTTCCTTCCAGAAAGGTTTGCTCCACACTCAAAGAAGAAGAGGATGAGACTCATTTTAAGGTCAAGTTTAAACCCCAGGATAGGACTTTAGTATCACTTCAGTGTCTCCAATGAGATATTGGAATTGTTATTTCTTTGGTCTCTGTTTTTGATTTCTTGTCACAAAAATTTCAGTCTTTCCAAATGCTCTACATGGAACTGAAATTATCCTTTGAGAGAAACACGGCATTTGGAATCAGGGTTTTCCACATGTAAGTCTTGCCTGAGTGCCCTGAAGGTCCTGAATTAAGATGTCCCCTTCTATAGCCCCTAGAAAAGTAATTGTAAATAAAAAGGGCTTTGTGACTATTATGGTTCTTATTTGTTGACACAGTTTATGCAAAAAATAGAAAATAATTTTACCAACACTACCAATAGTTTTGATGCTATCTTGTAACAGTAACTAGAACAACAAAAAAATTGTTCAAATATCCAAATAGTGCACAGGGTCCTAACTTAGCTAAAGAATATAATGCTGTTGCTTAGTCGTTAAGTCACGTCCAACTCTTTTGTGGCACTATGGACTGTAGCCCGCCAGGTTCCATGGGGTTTCCCAGCCAAGAATACTGGAGTGGATTGTCATTTCCTTCTCCAGGGGATCTTCTCTACCCAGGGATGGAACCTGCATCTCCTGCATTGGCAGGGATTCTTTACCACTAAACTATTAGGGAAGCCCAAACAAAGAATATAATATCCATACTCAATAGCCATTGTATCTGGCTTCTTTCCTCCCCAAATGCTGAATACCTACTCTAATTGAGTCCTTATGTGAGAATTTTAATACTCAGTTTGAAATTTCTGCAAGCTTCACATGACTGCTTAGCCCTTTCAGTAATTAAGGTCAATTTTTAAAATCTTGTTATGGACTTTTGTGGGCCTGACCCCACACACCCCATTTGCTTTGGCAAAAGTCTAGATGAGTCATCTCCTTTTGTGAACATTCTTTCAGTGACTTGGGCCCTATCAAATTATATGGAAAGGAAATAGAGTGTTCATAAAATTTTTTAAATACTTTGTTTTTGTCTCAATCAAGTATTTTTATTTATTTCTGAGGATAAAAGCAGAGCTTGTCTCAATTATGTATTTTCATTTATTTTTGAAGAGAAAAATATAAAAGCAGAGCCAGAATATTACCATTTAGAAACAGTCTCTAAATTTCAGTACTTTATTAATATTTGGAAAGGAAACCAATTCTAAAAAAATTCTAACTGGGCAAAAGTGCAGACATTGTTTTTTAAAAAGCCAAACATTATATACTGAATATATACCTCTTAAGGATCCAAGCCCTCCTTTCTGTTTCATATCCTGCTGTTTGAGGTCTCAGATCTTCTTGTAAACACATACTTGTGAGTTTTACCCTCAAGCCCTTTAAATCTCATTCCTATTTTCTTCTTGCACAAACTTTTCTCCTGTTTCCTCCTTAGTGTCTTCTTACCTTTAACTGAACTTTTTTTCCCCCTCTCAGATAAGTACTGGCATTGAGAAGGATTCAAATATTAATCTTCTTTCACTGAGTTTCAGCAAAATCTTTTTCAATCCATCATAAATTTCTTTTTCTTCTCAGAATAAAAAGCAGCCAAGGAGCACTTGTCAGTGACCCCTCTAGACCGTGGTTACAGTATTATTATTTTTAAGAAAAAAGAGTGACATAAAATTTATCTGGTCCACTGGGTTAAAAATAACAGAACATCAGTTGTGTTCTTATGATTTATTCCATATGACATGTTTCAATATATGTCCCATTTGAGTATTAGTTGTGTCCGTCCTTTTTATTTTGCTTTTATTGATTTTTAGCATGTATTGATTGGAAAAAAAAAATTTAAACACTAAGAACATTCCTTCAGCAGTTAGTTTTGATGTTACATTCCAATTTTAGTATATGTGCTGCTGAAGCGAGCGCGATGCTACATTCCTAAATTGTGCAATTGTAAAAAACAGATTGACAAGAGTATTAGAATGTAAGACAGAAAACAAACCTATAGACCTGTGAAGTGAATTACAAGATAAGCTTTCTGCATTCCCAAAGGCAAATGATGCAGAGGAATTTTCCTCAGATCGAAATTACCCTTAAATAATTCACATTATCTGCTTTTAGGGGACTACAGCTCAGGTATAAAAGTATTAATTTTTGATGCTTTCAGTTGTATCTCTATGTATCATATTGTGACATAAACCATTGTTTTCTAGCCTTTGAGGTGTTCATACTGTTTTTAAGTATTAGGTTGAGTGGAGAAATGTCTTTAGTGATTTCTCATTTTATAATAATAAAACTAAATTTCTTTATTGCCGATGAAAAACTTTCACCAAGAAATTTGTGTTATCATTGCCAAGTACATGGCTTTCAAAATAGCTATTTATGCCCTTATTCTAGGTTAGATAATGACCTTTATGACTGTCAATGATATGTTTGAGGCAACATTGCAATATAGAAAAATCATTGAATCCTCCTCATAAAGCCAGAGTTTTTTCTAGATTCTCTTATTCATTTGAGAAACCAAAGCAAGTTGTTTAACATGTTTCTTTCTTCATTTTTAGTTCAGTTCAGTTCAGTATCTCAGGCATGTCGTACTCTTTGCAACCCCATGGACTGCAGCACACCAGGCTTCCCTGTCCATCATCAACTCCCAGGCTTGCTCAAACTCATGTCCATCAAATCATTGATGCCATTCAGGCATCTCATTCTCTGTCAACCCCTTCTCCTGCCTTCAATCTTTCCCGGCATCAGGGTCTTTTCCAGTGAGTCAGTTCTTCGCATCAGGTGGCCAAAGTAATGGAGTTTCAGCTTCAGCTTCAGCATCAGTCCTTCCAATGAATATTCAGGATTGAATTCCTTTAGGATGGACTGGTTGGATCTCCTTGAAGTCCAAGGGACTCTCAAGTCTTCTCCAACACCACAGTTCAAAACCATCATTTCTCCGGCGCTCAGCTTTCTTTATAGTCCAACTCTCACATCCATATATGACCACTGGAGAAACTATAGATTTGACAAGATGGACCTTTGTTGCAAAGTAATGTCTCTGCTTTTTAATTAGCTGTCTAGGTTTGTTATAGCTTTTCTTCCAAGGAGTAAATATCTTTTAATTTCATGGCTACAGTCACCATCTGCAGTGATTTTGGAGCCCAAGAAAATAAAGTCTGTCACTGTTTCCATTGTTTCCCCATCTATTTGCCATGAACTGATGGGACCAGATGCCATGATCTTCATTTTTTGAGTGTTGAGTTTTAAGCCAGCTTTTTCACTCTCCCCTTTCACTTTTATCAATAGGCTCTTTCCTTCCTCTTTGCTTTCTGCCCTAAGGGTAGTGTCATCTGTATGTCTGAGGTTATTAATATTTCTTTCTGCAATCTTGATTTCAGCTTGTGCTTCATCCAGTCTGGGATTTTGCATGATGTACTCTGCATATAAGTTAAATAAGCAGGGTGACAATACACAGCCTTGATATACTCCTTTCCCAATTTGGACCATTCCATTTTCCATGTTCAATTCTAAACGTTGCTTCTTGACCTGCATACAGATTTCTCAGGAGGCAGGTAAGGTGGTCTGGTATTTTCATCTCTTGAAGAATTTTCCACAGTTTGTTGTGATCCATGCAGTCAAAGGCTTTGCTGCTGCTGCTGCTAAGTTGCTTCAGTCATGTCCAACTCTGTGAGACCCCATAGATGGCAGCCCACCAGTCTCCCCCATCCCTGGGATTCTCCATGAAAGAACACTGTAGTGGGTTGTCATTTCCTTCTCCAATGCATGAAAGTGAAAAGTGAAAGTGAAGTTGCTCAGTCGTGTCCGACTCTTTGTGACCCCAGGGACTGTAGCCTACCAGGCTCCTCCGTCCATGGGATTTTCCAGGCAAGAGTACTGGAGTGGGTTGCCATTTCCTTCTCCAGCAATGCAGGAGACCTGGGTTCAATCCCTTGGTTGGGAAGATTGCCTGGAGAAGGGTGTTTTTCTGGAGCTATCTTGCTTTTTCTATGAGCCAACAGATGTTGGCAATTTGATTCAATGGATGTTCTTCATTTTATGCGAAAATAATGTTTTGAATTTTAAAATAACATGATTCAAAGAGTATTCCTCATCTGACCTAAAAATATAGCAAAATCACCTCAACCAGCTTTGTTATCTTTTTACATGTCATCAAATCTGTTGACTTAATTTCCAGATAATATAATATTCTCTAAAGCATCATATATCAAATGTTGACCACACCAAATTTCTCCTGCCAGATATTTATTCCCACTGCCAAATTCTTCTTCACTTCTTTCCAAAGGCGGAGGGTTGGATATTGTACCAAATATTAACTGCTTCCCAGGGACTAAGTTTAATTTCAGTTTTGTGACTGATCCAAATGTGCATCTCATATTAACCATTGGATTCAATTAAGGGAGAATGTCCTGAGCTCTTTCTGTGAATCTGCCCCTACACCTTACATTTACATCATTTTTTGTTTCGTAGCACAATCACATCTGTTTTGTTGTATTCACATATTTACCTTCACTTTTTTTCATGATGAAACTTCACAAATCTAGATAACTAGGACATAGATTACTATATATCTTTTAGATGTGGAAAATTATAAATTGTAAAATATTGCCAATTTTCATTGAAAATGGAAAGAGGAAGCAGAAAGTACTAGGAAGTTGGCTGTTTTCCAAGCAATTAATGAGGAACATGTCAGTAGCATTAAGCAAAAAATTCATAAACCTCATATGCATTCTTATCCATTCTGCAGACTAAGAAATTTCTTCCAGTAACTAAGGAAGATGCCCACTTAGCCTGTTCATGTTCCATTTCCTTTTAATCAATTTCATTGAGATATAGTTAAAAAAAAACATTAGGCCCATTGTATGTGTACTGTTTGCTGAGTTTTGACAAATAGACATTCTTATTTATTTACCACCACAATCAAATAAAAAAAAAACTTTCTCATCACTCCCTAAAATTCACTTCTGCCTCTGTCTACTTAGTCAGTCCCTTCTCCCTACCCTGATGCAGGCAGCCAGCTCCAATTAAGAACTTAATTTTCCTTTCTTAGAATTTGTTATAAATAGAGTGAGACAGTGTATAATTTTTGTGTGTCTAGATTCTTTTGCTCAGTATAATGTTCTGAGATTCATACATGCTGTGGCACTTATTAATAATTTCTTTCTTTCAGTGCTAAGTAGCATGCCATTATATAGACATACCACAACATGTTGATACATTTACCAGTTGATGGACGCAAAAGTTGTTTCCAGTGTTAATACTATTGGTAAAAAAGCTGCTAGGAACGTTCATGCACAAGTCCTTGTATGAACACTCTTTCATTTATCTTGGGTTAATTACTTAGGGCAGGATTGCTAGATTATAAGCAAGCACACATTTAATTTTATAAAAAAATGCCAAAATGCCAACTGGTTTTCAAAAACATCTAGTACTATTAACACCCACCAGCAGTATATAAAAGTTACAATTGTTCCACATCCTCATTAACACTTGGTATTATCCATCTTTTTATTTGCAGCCGTTCCAATAAGTATAGTTTAAATTTGCATTTCTCTAAGGACAGATAATGTTGAGCATCTCATGGTGTACTTATTGGCTCTTTGTATATCTTCTTTTGTGAATTATCTGTTCAAATATTTTATCCACTTTCCATTAGATTATTGCTCTTCTTGTTATTGAATTGTAAGAATCCTCTTTTTATTCTGGAAAAAGCCAAAGTCTATGTATCTATATATTATGAATAGAAAAATCTATAGATTTTTCATATATATATATTATGAATATTTTATCCCTGTGTGTGGCTTGCCATTTCATCTTTTTAAATACTGGCATTCAAAGAGCTTCCCAGGTGACAAGGTAGTAAAGAATCCACCTGTCAAAGCAGGAGGCGCAAGAGATCCAGGTTCAATCCCAGGATCCGGAAGATCCCCTGATGTAGGAAATGGCAACTCATTCTAGTATTCTTGCTGGGAAATTTCCTGGACAGTGGAGTCTGGTGAGCTACCGTCCACAGGGCCGCAGAGTCAGACACGAATAAGCACTCACTCAAAAAGCAGGAAGTTTTCATTTTGATAAAATAAATTTCATAATATTTCTAAATGCTTTTGACTTTTTGCATTTATCTACTGCTACTGCTAGCACTTCCCTGGTGGCTCAGATGGTAAAGCATCTGTCTACAATGCCAGAGACCTAGGTTCGATCCCTGGGTCGGGAAGATCCCCTGGAGAAGGAAATGGCAATCCACTCCAGTACTATTGCCTGGAATATCCCATGGAGAGAGGAGCCTGGTAGGCTATAGTCCATGGGGTCACAAAAAGTCGGACATGACTGAGCGACCTCACTTTACTGGTACTGCTGCTGCTAAGTCGCTTCAGTTGTGTCTGACTCTGTGCGACCCCAGAGACGGCAGCCCACCAGGCTCCCCCGTCCCTGGGATTCTCCAGGCAAGAACACTGGAGTGGGTTGCTGTTTCCTTCTCCAATGCATGAAAGTCAAAAGTGAAAGTGAAGTCGCTCAGTCATGTCTGACTCTTCGCGACCCCATGGACTGCAGCCTACCAGCCTCCTTCGTCCATGGGATTTTCCAGGCAAGAATACTGGAGTGGGGTGCCATTGCCTTCTCCATTGCATTTATCTAGGGAGTGTTTAATTTCCTGATTGAAGTATTATATTCCACGTTTTCTTGTGGAGTTTTTCTTGTGGTACTTTTTTTTATATCACTGTCAATATTCTGTTTTGATTTAATTTTGTGTCTGCTGTGAGGTAAGGGGAGAGATTTCTTTGTGCTTTGCTTTGTTTTGGTTCATTTAGTGGAGGCCCGCTCTGCTTACTCCTTCTTGCTCTTCCTCCTGTGCCCCTTTCCCTTTCTCCTCCTCTTTCTTCTTTGGGGTAGAGATGCCCAATTGTTCTGGTGCTACTTGTGGCAAAAAAAAAAAACAAAAAACAAAAAACTATTACTTATTGGATTATCTTGCGATCTAAGTTTGAAAAAAAAAATAGACATTGTATGTGTGAGTTTATTATTTTCATTACTGTTCCATTGTCTGTAGCTATTATTTAGTCACTGAATTGTATCTGACTTTCTGTGACTCCAGGAATTGTAGCCCACCAGGCTCCTCTCTCCATAGAATTTCCCATGCAAGAATACTGGAGTGGGTTGCCATTTCCTTCTCCAGGCAATCTTCTTCACCCAGGGATTGCACCTACATCTCCTGCTTGGCAAGTGGATTCTTTAGTACTGAGTCACCTGGGAAGTCCAATTCCATTGCTTATATTTATGTCAATACTAAAATGTCTTGATTGCTTAACTTTATAATAAGTGTTAAAATCAAATTGTCCTCCAGCTTTATTTTTACTTCTCAAAATTGTTTTGGCTGTTCTAGTTCTTTACCAATAATAAACTTTAGAATTAACTCATCAACTTCTATAAAATATCATGATATAATTTTGATTGAGACTGCATTGTATATATAGATCATTTAGGGGAAAATTGCCATCTTAATGTCTTACTGTCTTCTGATCCATCAGTGAAAATCCATCTATTCCTTTATATTATCTTTAATTTATCTAAGCATTGTTCTGTAGTTCTCATTATACAGATATTGACTATACTTTAAATTTATCCCTTAGTAGTTCTTGGCTTTTGCAGCTTCTGTGAATAACATTTAAAGATTTTTAAATTTCCACTTTTTTGTCAATATATAGATCAAATACAATGGACTTTTGCATATGGCCCTGTGTCCTGAGACCTAACTTAATTCCCATTATAATTCTACTAGCTTCTCCCTTGGAGAAGGCAATGGCAACCCACTCCAGTACTCTTGCCTGGAGAATCCCATGGACGGAGGAGCCTGGTAGGTTGCAGACCATGGGGTCGAGAAGAGTCAGACATGACTGAACGACTTCACTTTCACTTTTCACTTTCATGCATTGGAGAAGGAAACAGCAACCCACTCCAGTGTTCTTGCCTGGAGAATCCCAGGGACGGAGGAGCCTGGTGGGCTGCCGTCTGTGGGGTCACACAGAGTCACACGACTGAAGCGACTTAGCAGCAGCAGCAGCAGCTTCTCCCTGTGACTTTGTACATAACCAGTTACTTGCAAATAGAAGCCATTTTACTTCTTCTTTTGTAAACATGTAGGCTTTATATTTATTTTCCTTGGCTCTTTGCATGGCTGCTTCCACTGTAATGGGAGTGGTAAGAATAAGCTGTTCTGTTATATCCTCAATTCTTTCCCAGGAAGCATGGTGTGAGATGTAGATTTTGCACTAGTGTCTGTTATGAAGTTGAGAAGTTCCCTTCAGGTTTGTTGAGGATTTGTTTTTTCAATTTATGAGTATATGCTAAACTTATCAATTGCTTTTCTGTATTTATTGAAATGATCATTTTTTAATTTTGCTTTGGTCTATTGATATAGTGAATTGCATTCATTGTTTTTTTTTTAATTGAGATACAATTGACATACAACATTATGTTAATTTCAAGTGTACAACAAATCGTAATCTGATACTTGCATGTATTGCAAAATGGTCATCACAGTAATTCTCGTCAACATTCATTACCGACCATGGGAAGGACATCACCATAGAACTTACAAATATCGAAAGCTCAATGAGGAAATATTATAAGTGTCTTATTTCAGTAAATTTGATAAATGAAATATACCAATTTATTGAATGACACAAATATACACACTACATACATGAAGCAGCCTTACATGGTCATGATGTACTTTTCATTTTACATATTACTAGATTTAAATTGCTAATATTTTGTTTAAGATTTTTGCATCTGTGTTAAGGATATTAAAAGAGATATTGATCTATACTTAAATATTTAATAGAATTCACCAGGAAATTCATCTTGACCTGGAATTTAAGTTTGAATGTGTATGTCTGTGTTTAGAAAGTTTTTAACTATACATTTAAGTTAATTAATATGGGTTACTTAGGTTATCTGTTTCTTTCTAAAGCGGACTTTGGCAATTTGTGTCATTCAAGAAGTTGTTCTATTGTATTTGTTATTAAATTTATTAAAGTAAAATATTTATAGTATTTCCTTATTACATTTTCAGTGTTTTTAAGTTCTATAGTGATTCTCCCCTTCCCATTTATTCCTGTTATTTGTTATTTGTCTTTTTTCTTTTTTTCTTATGATCATTCTGACTACTTCTTTATCAATTTTACTTATCTTGTTGAAGAGCTATCATTTGGTTGTGTAGAGTTTTCTCAGTGTCTTCTCTGTATTCAATTGGATGTCTGCATTTAATATTTTTTTCTTTCTGCTCACTTTGGATTAATTTTCTCTTTGTTTCTTCTTAAAGTGGAAAGTTAGCTCACTGATTTGAGAACTTTCTTCTTTTCTCATATGAGAATTTTAATACTCTAATATTTTCCTCTAATCATTGTTTTGTTTGCATCCTAAATTTTTTTGATACGTTGCTTTCATTTCCATTCAGTTAAAAGTATCTTCAATTTTTCTTGTGATTATTTTTTTCTTTGAATCTTTGTTTACTTGAAAATGTGTTATTTAATTTCTAAATTTTTGTGTAAAGAGGACAGAGTTTGTATTATTTTAGTCTTTTTAATTTTAATAAGATTTATTTTCATTGATTCAGAATGTGTTTTATACTGGTGAATTTTCCATGAACATTTGAAAGAATCTATATTCTTGTGTACTTGAGTGGAGAAGTTCTATAAATATCATGTTGGTTACGTTGGTTGACAGTGTTTCCCAAGTTCTTTTCATTACCAAGATAGTTATAACTTTAGATTTGTCTTTTTATCCTTTTAGTTCTATTAGCTAAAGAAAATAGAAAATATAGAAACAAAGTAAACCATATTATAAAGCTCATAATGACTTTATACTTGTTACAAAATACAAGATAAATATAAAATACACACACTTTTTCCACAAGTGCTTTGAAAAAAATGCTTTCCCATTAGTCAATAAATTACATGCTTCTTAAAATGTGTTCCATCAGTTCAGTTCAGTTCAGTTGCTCAGTCGTGTCTGACTCTTTGTGACCCCATGATTTACAGCACACCAGGCCTCCCTGTCCATTACCAACTCCCAGAATTTACTCAGACTCATGTCTATTGAGTCAGTGATGCCATCCAGCCATCTCATCCTCTGTCATCCCCTTCTCCTCCTGCCCCCAATCCCTCCCAACATCAGGGTCTTTTCCAATGAGTCAACTCTTTGCAAGAAGTGGCCAAAGTATTGGAGTTTCAGCTTTAGCATCAGTCCTTCCAATGAATACCCAGGACCAATCTCCTTTAGAGATCAGTCTGGATCTCTAGACTGGTTGGATCTCCTTGCAGTCCAAGGGACTCTCAAGAGTCTTCTCCAACACTACAGTTCAAAAGCATCAGTTCTTCGGTGCTCAGCTTTCTTCACAGTCCAACTCTCACATCCATACATGACCACAGGATAAACCATAGCCTTCACTAGACGGACCTTTGTTGGCAAAGTAATATCTCTGCTTTTTAATATTCTGTCCTGGTTGGTCATAAATTTCCTTCCAAGGAGTAAGTGTCTTTTAATTTCATGGCTGCAATCACCATCTGCAGTGATTTTGGAGTCCCAAAAAATAAAGTCTGCCACTGTTTCCACTGTTTCCCCATCTACTTGCCGTGAAGTGATGGGACCGGATGCCATGATCTTTGTTTTCTGAATGTTGAGCTTTAAGCCAACTTTTTCACTCTCCACTTTCACTTTCATCAAGAGGCTTTTTAGTTCCTCTTCACTTTCTGCCATAAGGGTGGTGTCATCTGCATATCTGAGGTTATTGATATTTCTCCCGGCAATCTTGATCCCAGCTTGTGTTTCTTCCAGTCCAGCATTTCTCATGATGTACTCTGGATAGAAGTTAAATAAGCAGGGTGACAATATACAGCCTTGATGTACTCCTTTCCTATTTGGAACCAGTCTGTTGTTCCATGTCCAGTTCTAACTGTTGCTTCCTGACCTGCCTACAGGTTTCTCAAGAGGCAGGTCAGGTGGTCTGGTATTCCCATCTCTCTCAGAATTTTCCACAGTTTATTGTGATCCACACAGTCAAAGGCTTTGGCATAGTCAATAAAGCAGAAATACATGTTTTTCTGGAACTCTTTTGCCTTTTTCGATGATCCAGCGGATGTTGGCAATTTGATCTCTGGTTCCTTTGCTTTTTCTAAAAACAACTTGAACACCTGGAAGTTCACAGTTCACGTATTGCTGAAGCCTGGCTTGGAGAATTTTGAGCATTACTCCATAGAGGGGTACAAATATTCTCATTTTAGTAAATGTGATTATTTTAAATATGCTTACACTTTTATAGCTTGGTTAATATAAGTATAAAAGTCTTTTCCCTGAAGTATCAAAATACAGTACAAATAAAGAATCCTATCTGGGTTTTGGTGGAAATGAGACATATCTAATAGGTAAAATTCATTATTTCATTATCAAAATAATCCACAAGCATTTATGGCCTTAGGTATATCTGGGTCATTCATAATTCACCATGAGAAAGTTACAGCAGCATTCTATCTATAAGGATGAGTGCATCACAGGGAGGGACACTGCCAGTTGTTTTTACTGTTTTCTCCTTAGTGGCTCAGCTGTAAACATGTATCTGTTTAAAAAATGAATCCAAAGGTCAGTTTTCCAACAGTCCTCCAACTTTTATTTAAGAATCTTGAAACAAATATTTGATCTCTTCTTGTATGGCAAATGGTGTTCTAAGTGCTGAGGAAACAGCGGTATATGTCAATATATTTTCTTACCTCATGGAGCTTGTGTTCTAATAATGAGAACACAAAGCTAACCAAACAGAAAGTGCTAAGTGTTCTAAGGAAAAAAAAAGTTAACAGAAAGCGAGAATGTCACAGATGAGTGGGGAAGAGGATTAAAATATAGTTTGCTGGGTGAATTTCTCTTTTAATAAGTACGACACCTGAGCAGATAGACCTGGGGTAGAAAGGGAGCTCTCCCCGTGAGGCTTGCTCAGGGAGGAGCCTTCCAGGAAGGGTGAACCGTACATGGACAGGCTCTGATGTCGATGTGTACTTCCAGATTCCGGTACTGACAAGAGGGCCTGGAGAGCTGGATTTAGTGAGAGGAAATGAGTGGGAGAAGTATGGATGCTTTTTTAGCCTTTGTTATTACTTTATTTTACTTTGAGTGAAATAGAAAGCCACTAGAGGTTTTTGAGCAGAAGAGGGAGATGACCTGATAAAACAAATGATACTGTCTGATTCAGTTTTTATTCAGGCCTCAATTTCAGATTACATGTATATTTGAGGACTCTCTTACCAAAAAGTACTCAAGAATATTATACTAGGAATGCTATGAAAGTTTACGACCACGTGACCACATTGCTTCAACTTGGATCCCTCTCAGGGTCTTGGAAGGGACCTATGGCAGGAGAGGGAACTTGAAGCTAAAACTTCTTTAGTTTCACAATGATCCTGCCTTGGGATCTCATTTGTCTTAATGGGCTCACTCTGGCTATTTTAAGAACAGTTTATAGAGAGGTCAAGGGTAGATGAAAGGAATCTTGTTAGACTGTTGGAATAATCCAAGCAAGAGATGATAGTGGCTCAAGCCCGATGAGAGTGGTAACAATAGATGTAGTAAGAATTGGATGGATATTGGATATATGTTGGATATGAAAAGTAAGGTTTATAAAATTTGCTGATTGATTGAATATAGGCTGTGGGAGAAAAGACATTCAAAAATGACAATGAAATTTGGGCCTGAATAACTAGAAAATGGAGTTACTCTTTATTTAGGAAGACAGTGAAAAAGCTTTAAAATAGTAAGGCTGTGAGGTAGTGCTAAAAAGTCACTTGAGGTTGATTATCTCAATTTTTTAATGAGAGTGACAATATAATTGTATGGGGGGGTTTTCCCACTAATATCCAGCTAAGCCTAGTGTATACTCAGAGTTGGCAAAGAGCTTTATTTAACTAAATTTTTTATTTTTGTAGATTAGTATGAAGGAGAGAAGCAAATACTGGAGATTAAGAATGTGGTAAAGGAAAAAAAAACAAACAGTGAAAAGATAAGGTACATGATGGCAGTTCCAGTGAAAACAATGAATGTGGGAGTACATATATGAAGGGGTGAAGCTGGAAACACAGGAGGTGTTAGTTGGGGGAGCAGTTAGAATTGCTAGATTTTAAATCGTGGAACAAGTGTAGTTACTGGTGCTGCAAAGCTCATGGTCAAATCCTACATTTGGCATCATTAATGTTGTCGAGTTAGGATGGAGAATTGGGATATAAGAGAAGATGTTGAGGAATTGCAAGACCAATGCAAATTACAAGCAGAATTTCAATCATCTGAATCCAGATTCTTCCTAGGTATAGTCAATGGCTTCCAAGACAGAATTAACCAAGTGTTTGGTAATCATCACACAAATGACAACCCATTCCAGTATCCCATGGATAGAGGAGCCTGATGGGATACTGTTCATGGGGTCACAAAGAGTTGGACACGACAGTGATTAAGCTTAAGCACACGCATTTTTTGCTTTGTTTTCACATTGAAGAAGAACGGTATCAGTTAACTCGTACTGATTATTTATGGAAAAGAACTAAAAAGGAAAGTAATTTGCAATCACATTTATAATGCAAACACATTTTTGGAGAAAAGAAAACTTGGGGGATCTAACTGGAGTATTTCAAGGGCAGAGAAATAACCTGGCTTCAGTAACTGCACATTTCTGTATGATTCATCTTTGATAAACCTTAAGTTATTTTCACCCATGATATTCCTTGAAGCTGTTACCTGGAGAATTTGATGCACAGAACTTTCACACAAATAGTGGTCCAAGTAGAGGACACTAGAATTCCTTAGTCACTGTCATTCCTCAGTTCACATTTGTACCTGAATTGAGCACTTTCTGTGTCATGCATTTTACTATGCTTTATGAATGTAAGATCTTACCCTTGAGAAATTCCTGGGCCAACAAAAGAAATTTTAAACTTATAATTCCAGCTTAATGGAATGACTACTGTGAAAGAAGAATGTATACAGTGCTCTGTGTACACTGGGCACCGAAAGTGGTGCCTAAGATTTCCCAGAGATTAAGAAGGGGAAAGGTTCATTTGCACTGGATCTTAAAGGAGTAGAAGGAGTTTTCCAGGGTAGAACTTCATAGACAAGCATTCCCTAAGAGAGCAGCAGCAGAATGTTCAAAGGCATGGGAGCATTAAAAAGCATGGCAGCAGAGAACAGAGATGGGGAGCTGTCAGAGGTTGAAGGGGTGAAAAAACTAAGGGGAGAAAAGGGTCAGTAGATGAGGCTGAAAGATAAGAGGGAACAGATAATGATGTATCTGAAAGACTCTGGGTTGGATTTTATTAAGCAGATGAAGAATATGATTTTTAAGAAGACATTTTTTGTGCCGTGTGGAGGAAACAAGAAAATGAATAAAAGTAGGTTGCTCCCCCAGCCCTCTTTTCATTTTAATTCATCTCCTTCATTTAGGATAGAAACTTCCTTTTTGGAAATAAGGAATAATTGGAAATGCCTCCTTTCCAATTATTGGTTGAGAGAGACTCAAGTGTTCCTTTTCTCTGTGTCTAGTACTCCACAGCACTGCTGCCCACTGCAGCAGACCACACTCTCTGGTCAATATTTGTCGGTGCATGATGGAAAAACACAAATTTCAAGCCAACACAGCAGAAGGTAGCTATTAACAATCTAGAAACTGTTGAGGCAAGTACTGATTCTGACAGCCATTCACTTCTCTACATATTATCCCCTCACTATTTCCCAGGAACTGGAGATTTCTTTTCCTTTAAAGAGAGAGTCTTTGAAAGCTCCCCAGCTTTCTAAGAGTCATTTCTGCGATGGCATTTGTTTTAGTTAGAGTAGAGAAGCTGCCTCTCAGACCTTGGGAAGTGTTCATTACACTCTCTGGTTGATCCTAAGCTACCTTGAACTTCATATATTATTCTTTAGAAACAACTTTCCATCTCATGAGAGTGGAACACAGGAAGGCTCACTAGTATCAATGATCAGATAATTGAACCGTCAGGAGCTCTGTTTTGCATGATGCGCTGGCTTGGAGAATACGTGATAGTTGGCAAATCTGCTTTTGCTAAAAGAAATTGAAGTGATTCATAAAATGAAATTCAGAAGGGTCATACATAGAGGCCAAAGTGGTTTTGCTTCTCTGTTTTCCCTCTCCCAGGTATATTAGCAAACGTTGTTGACAAAAAGTGAACACTTCAACCAGAAAGGAAATTTAATATGAAGCTGTTTTAGGTGCAAAGACACAATAGCTGACTAGTATCTTGTGAAGCCATAGGTTTTTCTTCAACACAGTCCTCTTTATTGGAAAGAATCAAATGTTTTTCTCTAGCAATGTATGAATACTGTATTGTGTGGTACATTTAGGTCATACCATAAATTAATATTTTATTCTGAAAATGAAAACCAAATGAATGTCAGCTAACCATTTGTGTAAGAAGAAAACAAAGTATGAAATTTTGTATCCTTTTAATGGAAAATGCCCCACCATCAATTTGTCTGCAGAATATATGTGCTAGTTTATTACTTGTATGCTTCTAAGAGCAGATGAGTGAATGAAGGATTTGATAACTCAACTTTATGTGAACCAGTCTGGCCTGTCTGGACAGAAGGAAGCAGTTTTATAGAATTTTCCATGGTCTGCTACCAACTGGAGTCACTCAGGAGCCCTTTCTGACCTGTAATAATTTATGAAATTTATTGCTACTTAAGCTTGTCTGGACAATATTGGCCATTAGAAAAGTAAATACTTTATTTGCCGATTGTACCAGGGTGATCTTAAATACTTCATCAGAAGAAAAGGAGGTGATTGCATCATCTCTCTGACCTAACTGCACATCCCCCATAGGTGAGGCAGGAGCTCTTCCAGAGAGGGGCTGTAGCCGGCTTGTGTAAGCGATGCAGGCGGAGTTGAGTATACCTTGTTATGGGCTTCCCTGGTGACTCAGTGGTAAAGAATCCGCCTGCAATGCAGAAGACATGTGTTCGATCCCTGGGTCAGGAAGATCCCTGCAGGAGGAGATGGCTCTCCACTCCAGTATTCTTGCCTGGAGAATCCCATAGAGAGAGGAGCTTGGCGGGCTACAGTCCACAGTCACAAAGGGTCAGATATGCTGAGCAACTGAGCATGCGCACAGACCAGGTTATGCCATTAACGAGATGATATCAGTGACTGTGCTTTCTCTGCTGGGTAGCATTATCCAGACATCTTCTGTTAGGAACAAATTGTACTTAGGCTGAATCAAAACTTGATCTCTCCTATGGTTTTGCTTGGGGTAAAGTTGCAACCATGTAAGATGAAGGAAAAGCCTGAAAATAAAGAGAACATAGGAAAATCCATAGCAAACCGGTGGAAGTCTCCTTCTGAGAGGCAGAGGACAAACTGAGGAGCAAAGTCAAGGTTCTGTGTGCTGGGAAGTAACACAGGAACCACTTTGGAGATCCTGTGGCGTGAAGGTGTACCAGCTTCTTTAAAATGAATCTTAGAAAGCAATAGTTGAGGAGGCAGCTGCAGTTTTTAGCTGCGCCCCCGCAAGACCCTACAATTATAAACTGGTTTCAGCAAATATTGGTGATAGTTGGCTTTATTTCTTTGGAAGGTAACTACATCTTTTGACACAGCTTAAATCATGAGAGGGGTTTATGTCCTATCACTTTTCTTGTATCTCGGCAGTTCCCTAATGCTAGACTTTAGCTGCAGAAGCACTGATGGCTCAGGAAATGGATCATTTACTTTCAGTAACAGGTACGGATTATTCTGTTGGTTCATAGACAAGTTTAATAGTTTCTACCTGAACTTTTCTTATTGTTCTTTACTTTTATTAGTTATGTGCTAAGTTATAATTTTCTCCACATTATTCGCAACCTCTTCTTACCCTTCATTTAACATAACATCACATTTCTTGAGGTATAGAAATCCAGAAACTACTAAAATTATATCATTTGAATCTAACATCACTGCTGTATATGTTGACAGTATATCAAAATTTAGTTTTATTTTAAATTAAAATCAGTAATTTTAATTTAATCTCTAGGTTTTAGAAATAATTTGTTAGAGATGGAAACACATATTTCCACATTTGATCAAAAAAATACTAGCACAAAGAATCAGTTAATATTCCTTGAAACTATACTCTGTTACTTAACATGTAATTAAATTCATATTCATTTTAATTCATTTTTTCAACAAGCATTTATTAAACCCCTACTGTGTGCTTTGTCTTCTGCTAGGCACTGAGCTGGTTTTAAAATTATACAGGATAATCCTATCAAGAAATTTAGCTTATTAGAGGGTTGTAAGACATGAGCATAATTAATTTTGAGACAAATTAGAAAGTGATGGATTATAAGCAAGGATAAGTAAGTAGCAATGGGAATCCAGAGAGAGAATATTTGCAGCCAGGAAACTTCATAGAACATGTAAGCTTGAATCAGATTTCGAAGGATGAACAAAGGCAAAGTCATTCCAGGTAAAGGGAAGAACATGAAGAAAAACACAGAAGTAGGAAATCACTTTTTATTTTGCTAGGGTAGAAAGTAAGATAGATTTTTTTTTTTTTTAATGTACACACCATTATAATGGGATGCATTTCTTCTGCTCTTGGTAAATTGTTTTTATTATGCAAGTTAGAGGTAAAACTTAAGATGGTAGCCACATATTTTCTCATTGAAATATTAATTGGTGTGATCAGATCTTTTCTTGTGGTGTTTTGATTTCACAAAAAGACTTTGGTTGCATAAAGTAGGGAGTTGAGCTACCATGGATAAAGGAAGACAGAATAGCATATAAAAAATAGGGGGGAAGTGTGATGTTATAAACAATGCAGAATGCTTATTTTTGCCTTTTTTTGTGATATGCAGAGAAACACACGCATTTTAAACATAAAATTTAGTTCTGCTCTAATGCTGACACTTTGTACTGATGTGTTTTATTTTCTAGAGTGATTCTTTATAGGATTTCTATTTGTCAATTCAGCTTGATAACACCAAACTCTTTTGAGGCTTCCAAGTTTTAGAAAGTCTTGTTTTTCCCGTAGAAATAAATTTTTCTAGGAAAAATGAGAACTTAGAATAATTCTGATGTTTTATTTTTTGTTCAAAAGCACATTAAAAAATATATATAGCTCTCATGAAATTAGGATAAAGATGGCTTGCATCTCATCCACTGGCTTTTGGGTGTGTAAGTTGTTCAAGTCAGAATCAGTTTGGTATAGAATTTCTAAAGATTTTATTACAAATTCATTTTGTAGGAAAGGTTCTCTTAGACAATAATCTTTTGTATAACATGAACCACCACCATTAGCAACAGCAAATGCAATAAATTATAATACATAAATTGAAGATATGAGCAGTCATATTTCTAGCAAAAAGGTAACAGTGGCCACTAATAAAAATCCTTAAGACAAATCAGTAATGTAACATATGAATAATAACTAGACAGTATCCAATTAAAATATGTTTTAAAGCCAGACAGAAATTTGCTTAAATGAAGAAATGGATTTAAATACTCCATTAGCCAAAACTTATGGAAGAGTCTCAAAGAAAGATGTTTGTGTAATATCAATATAATGCAGGGAATTAAGTAGCAATAGGATGAACTTCTGAAGGGGTTCAGAATGAGCCTCCCTAAAATGTGCCACTTTGGCATATGGACTAATTGGGATGAGGATAATTGAAATCCAACTGACTTAAGAAAAACTTATTCCTCCCCTAATTACTAACAGAATTTAGATAAGGGATCCGGCCCAGAAAGAGAGAGAACATTTTTCTGAATAAACTATCTGGATGGCAGAACAAGGAACTTATTACTAAACACCTGCTCTTATTGTCCAATGAATCACCTTCCTCCCCTTTGAACTCCTAGGCCCTTATTCCCGTTTCTTAGTTCAGAATAGCACAGAAGTTTTGTTGCCTGGGGAAAAAAAAATTGTACAATGTGAGTTAAGTTAAGTTAAGTGAGTTAAGTTTTATTTGGGGCAGAATAAAGACTATGGGCCAGGAGACAGCATTTCAGACAGCTCTGAGAAACTGCTCCAAAGATAGGAGGGAAGGTCAGTATATATGAGATTTTGGTGAAGGAGGAGTACATGCAATCAAGCACATATTTTTTGAAGAAAGTTGCTGCTAGTTTCATGAAAGTTACTGCCAGTCATGAGGAGCAGATGTCACTGTGAAGGATTTTAGTGCTTTTCTAAACACAAGGAGATGCCAGACTTGGGCTCATAAAATCTTCTTCTGAAAATATCTAACCATCTGAAGACCTATTCTTCCAGTTTTTCCAAGAGCACAGAATGCTTCATTCTTGATCTTGATTCTGCACACTTTCCAGGAGAAGTTGAAGGTCAGCAGCTGCAGTGGCTCATAATTAAATCTTTGTACAGAGGTAGATGACATGTGCTAGTTTGTAGTTGGCAGTCTCAACTACATGACTTATCCTTGGGTCTCATTGTCTTTGTGGGACCCTCATTAGTACATGATTAAATTTGTTTTTCTCCTGTCAATTTGTCTTATGTCAATTTTATTATTATACAAGTCAGAGAATCTAGAAGGGTAGAGAGATCTTTTTACCTGCCCAACACATCACTGTGCTTGCTTATCAAGAAATGTCCTCAACCTAGTTAGCAAAATTGACGGGTTTACTTGCAATTCTAGGAAATCTGATTTTAACTTTCTCTCCCATTTCTGTGATGTTTCTCCTCTTACAAATCTGTTTCTTGGGTTTTCTTCCCTTCTCTAATATTCAAATTCATTATCCTAGGTCATCACTCTCACAAAGGAAATTAGGTGAAAACCTATTTCATTTAATGTCTCTGAGCATTCTTCCTAGGAATATTTGTATTCTGTGTGTATACTGATAACTGTCTGAACACAGAAATATATAATGTTATATTTTGGAACTTTAACCATCAGTGACGCAGTTATTCATCTATCAGCAGTCTTCCCTCTGCTTTCAAACCAACTCTGTAGGTAGTGCCTTGCCTATTTGATGAATGAGGCCAATTGTTCTAGTGTGTGGCAATAATTTTAAGGAAGATAGGTGAGTACAGACAAATGTCAATCAAGTGGAATTTTTGTTCAACATCATCTATTAGGAAAATTCTGCATTTCTTAAGGGAGGAAAGGCACTACTCATCCTAAAACTTATTCCCTTGAGACTTTCATCAATGACAGTTTTCTTTGGGAAAACACAAATTAGAGTACTTCCACCCCCCACAACTGCACCACCTCATTAGGTTTACACCCAACCTCCAAAGGCAAATACCCTTTGCTTGGTGCAGTTTCTAAGTTATACTAGCAACCAGTGAAGGTGCAGTTTTCTCAAGAGGAACACTAACAGCATAGTGGTTATAATGATGACACAATATTTCAGGCCAGTGCACTTTGACCTGTCATCCCTGCTTCAATTTAAGGAACCATTTGATAAATATTTGTGGACACCAGAGGGAATAGCTATGGTAATTTCAGCTTTTGAAAGTGAAGCTTTGGCATTAGATTTAGTCAGAATATGTAGAACACTTATTTTATAAATGTCAAAGAGAAGTAAAATAGGAAAGAAATGGAGCTGGCTCTCAATAGCAAGCGATTGTGTCTTGGCTAGCTGCAAAAAGCGAGGTAGTATGTGTATTATGAATAAGACCTTGGTATTAGGTTTAGTTTTCATTGCCTCATTTAGTTCTCACTTGTTAGCTATTGATATTCAATAAGTGGTTGCTGCTGTGAGGATTAATTATATAAACATATTAGATATTAAAATTCCTAGCATACAGTAAGCATTCAATAAATGGCACTTTATCACAATGTTCCTTTACATTGTGTCAACTGCTTTTAATACAACTGTTCTTAACATGGTTTAGGAAAAATACTCTATGACAATCTAATGAAAACTCTGGACTCTTACCTCTCAAAAAAGGTCATGTACCCTAAATCCGACATTTTTCAGCAGTTTCATAAACTTCCCTAAATGTATCAAATATAACGGTTAAATGTATGTGCTAACTTGGTTAGGCTCTGGTGCCTACCTGTTCCATCAAACAGTGGTCTGTCTACATGTTGCTGTGAAGGTATTTTTTTAAAGTATGTGAAGGAATTTCCAGCCTGCCACACTGCCCTGTGGATTTTGACTTTCCAGGTCCCATGATTGTATGAGCCAGTTCCTTAAAGCACATAGATAGATAGATAGACCTGTGTGTGTTTATTCCTCTATCATCTATCTATTGACATCCCATTAGTTCTATTTCTTTGAAAACCTCTGACTAACACACCTAGAACTTCATATGGAATTCATGGACACACACACACTCCACTTGGAATCCTCTGGAGAAGATAGTCTGGAAGCAACTGGGCCTAACTGCCTCATCATTAAGCTGTTTTATTTCTCACAGAATGATTCTATCACTCTTCTAGTGGTAGTTAATCAGGAAACAGAAAGCAACCTATTCAGTGTTAAAGAACAAAGTAAACATTTCAAGTAGGCATTGAATAAGTGCTTCCCATTGTACTATATTTCAATTCCAGAGGTGACTGAAAAGTCAGTGATGTTCTTGGAGGTACCTACTAACAAGGATCAAAATCCCTTCCCTGCTGGTTGGGACAGGGCTCCTTTGTTGCTGCCCTCTGAGGGTCCCCATTGTCTGGAGAATTGCTATGTGACTAACTATCTCAAGTTTGCAGGTAAGAAGATCTTGTCAGAGCTGTGAAAAGAAGTCTAAGTAAAGGAAATATGAAAATAAAATATTCTCCATATGCACACACATTTTAACGGTTGTCTGAATTTCTCATTTTTTGAAAGGGTTATGTGGCTTTTGGTGAAAATCAGGATGAAACATTTGCAGATACTTTGAAGCAACTATGGGCTTTCCCTGTGGCTCAGTGCTAAAGAATTTGCCTGCCAAAACAGGAGCCACAGGTGATGTGAGTTTGATCCCTGGGTCGGAAAGATCCCCTGGAGGAGGGCATGGAAACCCACTCAAGTATTCTTGCCTGGGAAATCCCATGGAAAAAGGAGCCTGGTAGGCTATAGTCCAAAGCTTGTTGCAAAGAGCTGAACATGACTGAAGTGACTGAGCATACACACAGAAGCAACTAGGCATGAAAGTCCCTAAAACCTTCAATAATAAAGGAGAAAAAGAGTAGAAAAGTTGGGAATTAACTATGGATGAAATTGTGGGTCACTGTCACCTGCAAGTTAGTTTACTACTTTCCTAGTTTTGTACCAAGAATCTGCAAGACCTATACAATCTCCTGTGCAGGGACTTACTCAGTCAAGTGGTTATTAGAGTATTGTTACTTCACCAGGTAAATGATAACTGGACAACTATGCTTTTTCCAGTTCTTTGGAAGGACAATACCACTAAACTCTTTATGCAGTAAAGGATGGTCTTACTGACAGTGTGTTGGTCAAAGAGAAGAAAATCCCCACCCAGGCACTATTTTTTCACTCTTCATCTAACATTGCCTCTGACATACTTCATAGCCAATTTGTGATGGTTTTTATCTGCAAAGCGGAAATAATATCTGCTTTTCTCATAGGAACATGGTGAGGATAAATAAGATTAATCATTTGAAGTGCTTTGGGCTCCTCTGATGATGAGCGCTATGTTATTTCAAAGCATTATTTACTTCACAAGTGACTTGTCACCATTCCTAATCTGTGTAAAGCATTTTGAATTCCTTGGAGAAAAACTTGATATTGAGTAAAATTTTAATACAAGCGGATAATATATACCACATAGAATCTCTTCTGTTAGAGGTCCTGTTTCTACTGCTTGGGGAAAATAATGCACTTATAGCACAGTAGACAAAAAGAAATTCAGGGTGTACTTGGTCTTTTAAACTTGCTTTCTGATCATTCCCCCAAACTAGCCCAAGAAAAGTACTTATGTCAGAAACAGAGCATACATGTGTATGCTTGGTCACAAGGACACATTGAGAAACAGTAATTAACTTATCAAACATTTGCTGAGCATTTATTGTTTGTCGTTAGACTAGATTCTAGAGATACTAAAAAGTTCAAAGTAAGAAAAAGTCTTAGTGAACAAAGAAATAAATCACATATGAAGTAGAGTAAGCAATCTAAATCAATTAAATTAGAAATATCAGTGTGAAGTCCTCACCTTAAAATGATCTTTTTTAAAAAGTTTAATACTACTGCTGCTGCTGCTAAGTTGCTTCAGTCGTGTCCGACTCTGTGCGACCCCATAGACGGCAGCCCACCAGGCTCCTCTGTCCCTGGGATTCTCCAGGCAAGAACACTGGAGTTGGTTGCCATTTCCTTCTTTAATACTACTAAAGCTTCCCAAACAGCAGTAGTACTAGGATTTGTTGTTGTTTAGTCACTGAGTTGTACAATTCTTTTGCAAAACCACAGACTGTAGCCCACCAGACTCCTCGGTCTGTGGAATTTTCCAGACAAGAATACTGGAGTGGGTTGCCATTTCCTTCTCCAGGGGATTTTCCCAAGCCAGGAATTGAACTCTCCTGCATTGGCAGGCGGATTCTTTACTGCTGAACCAGCAGCCAAGTCTCAGTACTAGAACGTATCCATTGTCAAATTTTAAGGGACCTTCCCTGATGGTTCAGATGATAAAGAATCTCCTGCAATGCAGGAGACCCAGGTTTGATCCCTGGGTCAGGAAGATCCCCGGAGAAGGAAATTGCAGCCCAGTATTCTTGCCTGGAGAATTCCATGGACAGAAAAGCCTAGTGGGCTACAGTCCCTTTGGTCAGAGAGAGTTGAACATGACTGGGTGATTAATTTTAAGGGGACCGCTAGGACCAAGATTGTGGTCTCTAATACTGCTCTCCACTGCAAAATACAAGCACTGCTTGGAGGGGAGCTACTTCCATGTCTCAGTTCAGGAAAAAGTATAATGTACCTGGATATTTTGGTTTTGCCATTCATTAAGAATGCTCTCAAGGGCAGCAGAAGCAATATTGAAAGGAGTAAAGTTAAAGGGAACTCCAATTGACCAATTTGATAGTTTGAGTATGTACTGAAAATTATAGTAATACCACCGTTAATTTGAGCAAATTGAATTTGTGAAAGGTCAGAAATTCTTATTGATATCCAGATTTAAATGCTGTACCTTTAAATGTAATTCTTGTATTTATTTATTGCATTTATCCAACTTGTATTTATTGAGTACCTAGTATGGGGAAGTCACTAGAGCTTGCCTTCTGGTGGAAAGAGAAAGGTAAGCAACTAGGATAAACAGATAAATAAGCAAAATATTCTATGTCATTGGTGATGAGTACTAGAAAGAGAAATAAATCAGAGAAAGAGGCTAAAATATGCCAGAGAGGAGAAGCTACAGAAAAGAAGTAATGAAGCAAGAGCTTATGGTTTAGACAGAGGAGTGGTCTAGGCAGAGGAGAGAATGTTGGAGATGAGGTCAGATGTCTAGAAAGTAGACTCATGTAGAGACTTATAGGCCAATGGGGAGAGTTTGAATCTTCCCTGAGTCAAATGGGCAGCCACTTGTGGCTGTGTGAGCAATGGACACAGATGGGGCAAGAGTAGAAGTGAGGTACCACTTAGGAGGCTATGCAGTCATAGAGAGAGATCGCATTGACTCGAAAAGTGGTCAGATCCCAATATATTTCCAAGTCAATACGAATGAGATTTTCTAAAGCGTTTGATGTGAGGTATGTGAGAAAGATGTTGACGGTAGTGACCTAACTGTGGTCTGAAGAACAGAAGGAATGGAGCTGGTTTTTACGGTATTGGGAAGGCATGTAGAGGATGGCTAAACGCATTTCAGTCTGGGCTGCCTACTAGGCGCTCAAGAGATGCAGAATAGGCAGAGGAAGCAGGAGGCCAGAGGTCTGGGGGCACTGAGCTGCTGCTATCAATTTGTTAGTCATCTGTGTATGTGCGCGTGTGCATCTGAAAACGCAGTCGAGAAAATGAGGCAGAAAAGAAGAAGAAATTAGCAGAGGAGATTAAGAAAGATGGTCAGGAATTACCATGAAAGTGTTATGCTGGAATTCATGTAAGGACTGCTTCAAAGGTGATTTGCAATAATGAAGGGTGAAAACGAATAAGAGGTGTATAGTTTTTAAGGATGCTCATAAAACCGTTGGTTATATATATATATTTGAGGTTTTTATAATTATGTCATTATTTATAAACTTTCTTTTCCTCTAACTCAAGTCATCCTGGAAAATATAGCTGGATACCAAGTATAGACAGTTTTGATGAATACTCATGGTCACTCATAACAACCAGAGAGAAAGCAGCTCTAATTATTCTTACTGTGTGGCTACAGAGAAACGCCAAGTGAAAACAAAGGTTCTGCAGCATTTAAAAATGATTAGTTAGAGAAAGAACGAAAGAGGAGTGCTAATAGTTCAGCCTCAGTCCCTCATCTCCTAGGAGATAAAAACTCTAGATGGGCTTTTGAGTCAAAATGAAATACTAATGAGAAATTCATGATGTCAGAACAGGTTACTATACTGCAAAGATATTTCAATGAGTTAAATATTGCCAACCATTTGAAATTTAATTTATTGGAAAGACAACAACTTACAGAAATGAAACTGTATAACAGAGAAAGGGAGGGGGAAGGGAGAGAGACGTCCAAATACTTAACAACAAAACATATTAAAGGAACTCAGCCAAATAGTATATCACTAGAATTTAATTCCCACGAATTACAGGGTCAGAAAAGGTCCCTAGGAACTGATTGATTACCTAGAGTCTACAGAATCTGCTGTTCTGAGGAGGAGGGGAATCTGTAAAGTTCAATGAAATTCCCAGAAAGAATTAATTCAGTAGCTTCTGAAACCACAGGAAAACATCAAAAGTATTTAAATAACCTAGAAGGTCTACCAAATGTTACAGAAATAAGGAATAATTAAGTGCCTCTATAAAGTTGATCCTTTTAGACTAGAATTTAAATGTGAGTGAATTTAAATTTCGTAACAAATTTTGTAATTATTGCAGTTGCTCATATTTATCTGTTGTTTAAGATGTTTATAAATGTGTAACTGTCATGTAAGTTATTTGAGGGAAATTTAGTCACAGTCATTACAGATGCTTACACGTTTAAGAAAATTAATTTCCATAGTTTTATCTTTTAGATGAAAGTTTAATATATTGAACATTAAATTACAAAAAGAAGTATGTATTCCTTTTCTCTATAAAAGTTCCTTGGATGCTGAAGAATTAAATATGAAACTATATTAAAAACAGACTAGTATTTAAAGATTGAAATGCAGGACTGTGGAGACCCATCAACATGTATTTATAAGGTGACGTAGTCCATAAAATTAAGCCATGCATTAGGGAAACAGTTCTTAAAATTTTGATCTCAAGACACTTTTATACTCTCAACATCTTTTAGGCCTTGTAGAGATTTCATTTATGTGTGTTAAATCTATCAATACTTATTAAACATTAAAAGTTAGACATTTAAAAATATTTATTATTTAAAAGTTAATAAATCCTTTACATGTTAACATAACACATTTTTATAAAATTTGTGCTCCAAAACACAAATTTTAGTGAGAATAACAGTACTGCATTAAATTTTTGCAAATCTATTTAATATCTAGTTTAAAAGGAGGTACATGAATTTTCATCTGCTTTTGTACTTAATCTCTTGCAATGTGTTGTTTTGGTTTCTGTTTTTGAACACTATATGGCCTCAAATTGATATATAATCAGAAATGAGAAGGGAATCTTAATAGCCTTCTAAGATAATTAGTTTATACTACACCAAAACTCAACATGAAGCTTTTTAAAGGTTAGTACTAAAATGGAATATGAAATGATACAAAGTTTTCAATTTTACATAAACTCCTTCATCTATTTTGCAATGTGTGGATCTCCTCCAAGGAATAGCTTTATAACATCATCTTTGATCATTTGAAAAAATAATGATTCACTAAGTTATACAAATTCTACAAAAACTGACACATTTTATTATATAATATAAAAACTTCATGTTTTTAACATCACCACCAAATGGTTAACATCATCATCAATCTCATCAAGAAAAGATTTTGAGTATTAGGAGAGATACCAAATTCAAAATGGCTGACAAAAGCTTTCCAGAATTCTAATTTTCACTTAAAAGTGTGCATTTTCTTATAACTACAAATACTTCAGCTGGTTTTTTTTTTTTTTTTTTTGAAAGGACATTCTATTCATTTTTAGAAAAAATGTCTGCCAAATAGCCAGGACTAAATAGATATCATTTTTAGTTTTCTGTCAAGTAAAAATAGTATTCCACTTAAAAAGAGTGAACTGAGTTTGCAGCAAAAATGTTTTACGTGTAGTTTTGATTTCATTAGATAAAATGTTAATAAGATATATACATAAGTGTTAAGATAAAGTAAAATTTTTTGTTGTTGTTTTATAGAGAAAATTCTTAAATGGGCTTTTTCTTCCCCCCTTTCCAAATGTATAGCTGTGGAATATACAATTACTCCTAATATCTTTTGGTGTTCCTGCTTTAGTTTTTGCTAAGAAGCTAGCAGTTAAACCCACAATTGCTTTTGCACCCTTTGTTGAAATGTTAATACAGTCAACAAGGCACATGTCATCTTAGCATTATTGTAAAAATAATTTTGAACTAACAGAGCCCCTAAAAAGATTTTGGAAACCCCCAAAATCTGTAAATCACATTTTGACGACTATCATGGGAGAACCGAGAACTTGCACCTCCCAAAAAAGAGGTAGTAGGGATCAAAAGGGTATTAGGGAAGACTTCTTACAGAAAAAAACACCTTTGCTGGGTCTAAAGGAGATTTAATGAGTATTTAGATTGGAGAAGGAAATGGCAACCCACTCCAGTACTATTGCCTGGAAATCCCGTGGGTGGAGGAGCCTGGTAGGCTAAAGTCCATGGGGTCACAAAGAATCAGACACGACTGAGTGACTTCACTTCTTCACTTCCTAGATCGGAGAAAATACAAGCGAAGGTATAGGGGCAAGACATAGCATGGTGTGAATAAGAACTGCAGTAATTTGATGATGCTACAGATCCTTTGGAGAAGGGAAAGGTTACCCAGTATTCTGGCCTGGAGAATTCCATGGACTATACAGTCCATGGGGTCGCAAAGAGTCGGACACAACTGAGCGACTTTTACTCACTGACAGGTAGGCTGCCGTCTATGGGGTCACACAGAGTCGGACACGACTGAAGTGACTTAGCAGCAGCAGCAGCAGCAGTATCAAACCCAAGGCAAAACAGGAAGTGTCAGGTAAAACTAGACAAGTAGGGAAGTGTTGGATCAAAGAAGGAGAAAGGTGCTACATTAAAATCCTAGACATTTTTCCTTTGGTCAAAAGAAAGTTTTAAGGATAAGAGTGGAATTTTTAGATTTGTATTGTAGAAAGATCACTTGTGTGAAGTATAGATTTGAGGAGGTCAAACTGGGATGCAGGGAGATCAGGTGTAGAGGCTATTTCTTCTTGTGATAAACTATTTATTCCTCCCCAAATTTATAAGTTGAAACTCTAATCTCCAATGTGATAGTATTTGGAGGTTAGGCTCTTAAGAGGTGATTAGATCATGAGGGTGAAACCCTCATAAATGGGATTTGTGTCCTTAAGAAAAAGACCTCAGAGAGCTCCCTTCCTTTTCCATCTGAGAGGACACAAGAAGATGGCCCTCTGTGAACTAGGAGTGAGTCCTCACCAAATGCTGTATCTACCCACACCTTGACCTAAGACTTCCCCGGCTCCAGAGCTGTGAGAAATAAAGCTTGGTTGTTTAAGCCACTCAGTCTACAGTATTCTAGAGTAACATACTAGTCTACTGTATTCTAAAATGGCAGCCTAGAGTGATTAGAATCCTCCCGTTTCCTACTTCATCTCCCTTTGGTAATATTGAAAATATGAATATATTTGTTATGAAAGTGAAGTAAAATAGAAAATGATATAGACAATAGAAAAACAAAACTAATCTGTCTCCTTTCACTCACATTCCCCCTGAGATAATTATACTGCAAGATGGTATGTATCCTTCAAAGAATAAATAATTATTATGGTGGCAGAAAGCAAAGAGTAACTAAAGAGCCTTTTTTTAAAAAATATAAATGTATTTATTTTAATTGGAGGTCAATTACTTTACAATATTGTATTGGTTTTGCCATATATCAACATGTATCCACCACAGGTATACACGTGTTCCCCATCCTGAACCCCCCTCCCTCCTCCCTCCCTGTACCATCCCTCTGGGTCGTCTCAGTACACCAGCCCCAAGCATCCAGTATCATGCATTGAACCTGGGCTGGCGATGCATTTCACATAAGATATTATACATGTTTCAATGCCATTCTCCCAAATCATCCCATCCTCTCCCTCTCCCACAGAGTCCAAAAGACTGTTCTACACATCTGTGTCTCTTTTGCTGTGTCGCATACAGGGTTATCATTACCATCTATCTAAATTCCATATATATGCGTTAGTATACTGTATTGGTGTTTTTCTTTCTGGCTTACTTCACTCTGTATAATAGGCTCCAGTTTCATCCACCTCATTAGAACTGATTCAAATGTATTCTTTTTAATGGCTGAATAATATTCCATGCTGTATATGTACCACAGCTTTTTTATCCATTCATCTGCTGATGGACATCTAGGTTGCTTCCATATCCTGGCTATTATGAACAGTGCTGCAATGAACATTGGGGTATACGTGTCTCTTTCAATTCTGGTTTCCTCGGTGTGTATGCCCAGCAGTGGGATTGCTGGGTCATAAGGCCGTTCTAGTTCCAGTTTTTTAAGGAATCTCCACACTGTTCTCCATAGTGGCAAACAACTAATCTCAAAAATATACAAACAACTCCTACAGCTCAATTCCAGAAAAATAAACGACCCAATCAAAAAATGGGCCAAAGAGCTAAATAGATATTTCTCCAAAGAAGACAAATAGATGGCTAACAAACACATGAAAAGATGCTCAACATCACTCATTATCAGAGAAATGCAAATAAAAACCACAATGAGATACCATTTCATGCCAGTCAGAATGGCTGCGATCCAAAAGTCGACAAGCAATAAATGCTGGAGAGGGTGTGGAGAAAAGGGAACCCTCTTACACTGTTCGTGGGAACGCAAACTAGTAAAGAGCCTCTTGAAGAATGTGAAAGGAGAGTGAAAAAGCTGGTTGAAAACTCAACATTCAAAAAAAGATCATAGCATCCAGTTCCATCACTTCATGACAAATAGAAGGGGAATAAGTGGAAGTAGTAGATTTTATTTTCTTAGGCTCCCAAATCACTGCAGACAGTGATTGCAGCCATGAAATTAAAAGATACTTGCTCCTTGGAAGGAAAGCTATGACAAATCTAGACAGTATATTAAAAAGCAGACATCACTTTGCTGACAAAGGTCAAGATAAGCGAAGCTATGGTTTTTCCAGTAGTCATGTTCATATATGAAAAAGTGAAAGTGAAAGTCGCTCAGTCGTGTCCGACTCTTCCTGATCCCTTGGACTGTAGCATACCAGGCTTCTCTGTCCATGGAATTTTCCAGGCCGGAGTACTGGAGTGGATAGCTGTTCCCTTCTCAAGGGGATCTTTCCAACCCAGGAGTCGAATCCAGGGCTCCCTCATTGCAGGCAGATTCTTTACCATCTGTACCACCATGGAAACCCGTAGATATGAGAGTTGAACCATAAAGAACGCTAAGCACCAAAGAATTGATGCTTTTGAACCCTGGTGCTGGAGACAACTCTTGAGAGTCCCTTGGACAGCAGCGAGATTAAATGAGTCAATTCTAAAGGAAATCAACTCTGAATATTCATCGGAAGGATTGATGCTGAAGCTGAAGCTCCAATACATTGGGCACTTGATACAAAGAACTGACACACTGGAAAAGATCCTGATGCTGGGAAAGATTGAAGGCAAAAGAAAAAGCGGGAAGCAGAGGATGAGATGGTTAGATAGCTTTACTGATTCAATGAACATGAATTTGAGGAAACTCCAGGAGATAGTGAAGCACAGGGAAACCTAGCGTGCTGCAGTCCAAGGGGTCGCAAAGAGTCGGAGATGACCGAGTGACTGAGCTGAACTAGCGACTGAACAGGCTTCCGAGGTGGGCTAGTAATAAAGAACCTGCCTCCCAGTGCAGGAGATGTGAGAGATGTGGTTTCCATACGTAGTTGGGGAGGATCCACTGGAGGAGGAAATGGTAACACACTCCATTCTTGCCTGGGAAATCTCATGATCAGAGGAGCCTTGCAGGCCACCGTCCATGGAGTTGCAGAGAGTTAACAGGACCTGAGTGCGTACACGACTGAGCACATGCACACAAACCTTTCCTAGCAAATGAACAACAACATAGTTTCCCTGTGATTTTGAGGTAACTTTGTTAAGTAGTCCTATGAATGCGAGATTGATTTCTATAGAAAGGTCAACCCTGAACATGTGGTGTGCCATCAACATATGGCTGTGATTAAAACCACGAGTGTGGATGAGACCCACTCAGGAGGTAACATGAAAAAAAACATCAGTGCACAGCCTGACATGTGAGGATCACCAAAAGACAGAAGCATGCAAAGGTTCACAAGGGAAAGAGAGAGAGGGGGGAAAAAAGGGTTGTGAGTGAAAATTCTAATAATAATTTTAGTTTAAATCATTGGGGATGTGCCTTATATGAGAGTATGGTGAATAAATATTATGAATGAATTTTCTGAATTTTAATAAAAATTAAAAGGAGACTTTATTAAGCTAAAATAAATTTTCTATGATATTGTACACATTATATACATACAATATAATTTATCTTCAATCAGGACTTCATGGACATTCTTGCCAAGAAACTTGGATCCAGAGAAATAGGCACAGAATGGAGTTTACTGTATATTCAATATTAAACCAGGCTTCCCTGGTGGCTCAGATGATAAAGAATCTGCCTGCAATGTGAGAGACCTGTGTTTGATCCCTTGGTTGGGAAGATCCCCTGGAGGAGGGCATGGCAACCCATTCCAGTACTCTTGCCTGGAGAATTCCCATGAATAGAGGAGCCTGGAGGGCTATCATCCATGGTGTCACAAAGAGTCAGACAGGACTGTGCAACTAAGCACAGCACAGTTATATGTAGGTCTTATTACCTGGTGGCTCAGTTGGTAAAGAATCTGCCAGCAATGCAGGAGACCACCTGCAATACAGGAGACATGGGTTCGATCCCTGGGTTGGGAAGATGCCCTGGAGAAGGAAATGGCAACACACTCCAGAATTTTTGCCTGGGAAATCCCATGGACAAAGGAACCTGGCAGACTATAGTCCATGGGGTCACAAGAGTAGGACATGACTTGGTGAGTATACCACCACTAGAGGAAAAAAAAAAGGAGAGAGAATAGAGAGGATTATTTACTGATTCACTTAATGAAATATTAACGATATTGCAAAATTTTCAGGAAATATTAGAAAGAGTAAGACACTGAAAAATCAGTCAGTTTGGAAAGGGGGAAGGAAATCTCCCATAAAAAATGAGATAAAATTTGAAAGATGAGATCTGTGTTCACTCATCTCTAGGAGTAGGACTTGGACAAGAGAAAATAACTTTCTTATATCTGATCTGAATATCTCCTAGGTTGTAAAATTTGAGTTGTTTCCCAAAGATACTTGGTACAGTTGAGCGTCCTATGCCCTTCTAATCTATGAGATGGAATCTCAGACTTTTAGCCAAATTTTGCACGTATACAGAAATGTACTATCTGTTAAGTGGCTAGGTCAGAGTTCTCTGCAGTGGGTGGATTCCACAGGCTGGCTTCATTTGAAATGCTAATTATCTTAGAGCAGTATTTTTTTTCCCCATATAGATTTGTATTATTTCAGGACACATGATTTGAGTCATGGTTATTGTTATTAGCCACTCTGAAAAAAAGATGTGAAGCATAAAATGGGACAACAGAGGAGTGACTGAATGGGAGGACCTGGAACCAAGAATGTCTTCCTCTAGACTATGACACAAGACTGAAAATAGAAGTGGAAATGATGGAAAAGATGCTTAGGTGTTCAAGAATTGAGAGGCAAGGCAAATATATAGTACACTGAAAAGTAGAACAATCTGTCTTCATATCATAGTAGAATTAAACCAGAAATCAATAACAGAAAGATAATTGGAAACTCATCAAAACAACACACTCCTAAATCACACTGGGATCGAAGCAGAAATCTCAGGAGAAATTTTAAAAATATTTTGAAGCAAATTAAAACACAACTTATCAAAATTTGTGGGATGCAGAAAAAGTAATTTTTGATCTAAATTTATAGCATTGAATAAATGTATTAAAAAAGAAGAAAAATTTAAAAACAATAAATCAAGTTTCCATTTCAGGAAACTACAAAAATAAAGCAAATTTAATCTAAAGTAAACAGAAGAAAATAAATAAAATTAGACTAGAAATCAATGAAATTGAAAAGAGGAAATTAATGGAGAAAATCTACCAAATCAAAGGCTGATGTTTGAGAAAAATAGTTTTTTTAACCAGGCTTTCTAAGAATAAAAAAAAAAGAAGACACAAATTTCTAACATCAGAAATGAAAGAGAGGACATCATTGTAATGTTCATTATGAGTCCAATGAACATTATTAAAAAGATGGTAAAAAATACAAACCTAAGCCCACAGATTTGATAGCTTGGAAGAAATGGACCAATTTTTTGAAAGACACAATATGCAAATCTCACACAGTAAGAGAAAAACAATTAAACAAAAGAATTAAATAAAAAATATTTTAAAATTAAATAGTCATAATACAAACAAATTTTGGGAAGGCATAGAATCGTAGTAACAACAGTGTTCTTACTAAATTAGGAAACTATGGAGCAGAAATATATTTGGAACTGGTTGTATGCATGTATAATTCACAATTGTGTGTTCAAACAAGCTATAGTACTCTACCAATAAAAATTGTAGTTGTTAAAAAAATAATAAATAAAATTAAATTTAATATCTATTAATTAAATTGAATCAATAATTAATAATCTTCCAAAGCAGAAATCACCCGGGCCAAATGGCCTCACTGATGAATTCTACAAATATTTAAGAAAGAAATTATATTGATTTTCAACAATTCTTTTAGAAGATAGAAACAGAGGGAATATTTCATAACTCATTCTATGAGGCCAGAATTGCTCTAATACCAAAATCAGTCAAAGATATTATAAGAAGCTGAAACTATAGACCAATATCTCTCATAAACGTATCTCCCACCTTGGAAGCCCCACATGTCATTATACAGTTCTCAAAATCATAGAAAGTACATCACCAAGAGTGAACTCTAGTGTAAACTACAGACTCTGGGTGATAATGATGTATCAATGTATGTTTGTTGATTGTAACAAATGTCCTCTACTGGTTCCAAATATTGATAGTAAGGGAGGCCGGGTATGTGTAGAGATAAGAAGCTATAGGAACTCACTGTACTTTATGTTTAATTTTGCTAAAAACCTGAAATTGCTCTAAATATTTAAAAAAATTTTAAGCGAATTATTTCTTGGGATGATTATCATCATATTAATAGGAAGAATGAAATTTGAAAGTTTTATGAAAGAGTGAGATCTATATACTCTTCATAAAAAATCTAGCTTCTTTGGTTTTTAATGAGGAGCTACAGTCCACAGTATTGCAACTTAACACACATGCAGGAGGTAGAAAACAACCCTGATTAAAGAATAATACAATGAGTTAAAATATTGTTTGCAACCATCATAGTCAGTGTTTGTTTTCAAGGTAACCATATGGGGTAAGATTGTTACAACTATTTTCTCTGTTAACAGCTAGTTAATAACATTTTCATAGTGACCTAGCACAATACCCTATATTATCCTGTCATTCTAGTTTTACAGAAGATAGTGAAGAAATCCAAAGATTGTGCTAAAGTTTAGACAGCAGAAAAGCCTTGATTTAGCTAAGATTTGCATTTTCACAGCTGGGCTTTCCAAAGAGTCTTTTGCCCACCTCTCCTAATAAGGAAGGGTCACTTGTATGCATGATGCCTATCTCCTTATTCTTATAGCTGATTCCTGCTTTGCCTAGCCTGAGAGAATGGTGAAAACACTTGCCTTTTCTTAAGCAGTATGCTAAGGGTGTCAGCGCTGAGAGTTGTTAATTTTTGGTGTGAGTGTTCATGATTTTAGATTTTTTTCTGTATGCTGTTCCATCAGTGAACAGGCTCTTAACAAATCTCCAAAATAAACTCATTTACCAAGGCTTTCTCCTATTTGTCATTTTGAAAGACTGAGCAAACATCAGTAAAAGAAGCAATCCAAGTTCTCATGCCAAATATGTGTATGTCCAAGACTAGGATTTTCTTCATGTTTAAATGTGGATATGGAGCCTAAAGTGCTAGGAATTTTTAATCTTCTTTCTAACTTATTTTTATTTCTCTTCCTTAGGTCTGATGAGCCTTATATGTAGAGCTGCTCGCCACTTACAAAAAGATGTGCTCTAGCAGATGAAAAGACTGCCTGTCTTCTGTTTCATTTGGAAGAAGGTTTGATTTCAGATCAATGAATTAGTAATTGTGGCTCACAAAATCCTTTCCAGATGACTGTAGGCTGGTCCAAAATGCAGAAGGACTCAATTGGTTTCAAGCCTGAATAAGAGCCCCAGAGAGAGCTGGCTCAAGGTTGGCGGGGGTCATCTGTATTGCTGGAAACTGAGCTATAGTATCCGTAGACCTGTTCTAGCCTGAGTGGGTAGAGACGAGTACCGAGTTCATTCTTTTGGTTACTTTTCCGCTCTTTCTATCCTTTTTTAAAATGAAACACTATGAAAATGTACTTCATTCTTTTTTTACTGTAACAATTGATTAGTGGAAATATGTGGTTGGCCATTTTGCTCAGGCCTGCTTCTTTATCATCCACTTCTCATCTATGTGCTTTTTCATAGTCCCTTCTTCTTTTCTCATTTTTTTGGACTCTTTGATTTCTCTGATTTCCATTGCTCTCATATTCCAACCTTTTATTTTATCTTCTTTCTACAAAACCCAAACACTCGCAGAGGCCAGACAAGCAATCTAGATATGTTAAGTGACAGATCAAAGCATCAACGAGTTGTGACGACTCAACGAATTGAAATTCATGACACATCCAAAGGTGATCAATTCCCTTAGGATTTTATTGACTAATAAAATCAGGGTGCCAGTTCTCTTCACTGCTCATCACTTTGCAACTGCTACTCTATTTCATTCATATTCCCCCATTTTTCTCCCATCTTTCTAAGAAATTTACAGGATGCGGGTAGGGTTTACAATCTTCAAAAATCTGGTTTTGCCGTATTTTGTGAAGGGGACAAATTATTAATAATCATTCTGTACCTTTGTTTTGTCATCTGAAAAAAGGAATTATTACTTACCCGTTGAGTTGTTATGCAGATTACATGAAATAATACTTATAAAGCATTGAAAATACTGCTTTATATTAATAGAACACAGATATACCACATAAGTGTTTCAAAAATAAGTATTAGATTTTATTCTTGCCAAGTAGTCTGCACAGATCTTCCTAAACTTCACTATTTTGCCCTCCTTCATCCCTTCATTTACCTCTTTGTTCCTAAGAGAAAGGTACACATTAAATCAATATACACAAGGAGATAAATGAGGCCCAGATTACCATTTGATTATTAACTGGGACAATATTGATTTGCCAGTGGTTGTCTCTCTGGTTGAAATGGGCTACTTAGGCTTATAGCTTAGAGAATATCCTTACTACTTTTAAGTCCAGATGTAAATCTTGGTATCTTAATACAGTTCTCAGGTCAAAAGGTAAGATTCCATCCAGACTGAGATGTGTACAAGACATGCTTCGTTAATGGCCTCCCATATCCATTTTAGAGGTCTTTCTTAGCAATACTGGCTCCATTTTGATTTTCCTTTCACAATTGCCAGCTTATTAAGAAAGGTTATAATTCAGAAATAGCCAAATGGAAGGGGTGCCTAGGAAAAGACGTGGGGAAAGGGCACAGAGCTTCTTTGCTATGCTCTTTGGGCAAGTTGTTCTTCCTGCATTTGAATATATTCACCAACCAGCCTGAAAAGTCTTAAATCCCATTCTTTTAGGATTTTATGAAGGTTTCATTATATAGATGTACTTGATTAAATTATTGCCCTTGGGGATTAATTTAACCTCCAGTCTCTCTCCTCTTCCCAGAAGTCAGGGAGATAGGACTGATAGTTCCAATCCTGTAAAACTTGGTCTTTCTTGAGATCAGCCCACCCCCAGACTATTTGGGAGCAAGCAGGTGTTAGTAGCTCAGTGTCCTTCTCTTTGCTCAGTGTCTGACTCTTTGTGACCCCATGGATGGTAGCCTGCCAGGCTCCTCTGTCCATGGGATTTCCCAGACAAGAACACTGGAGTGAATTGCCATTCCCTTCTCTAGGGGATCTTCCTGACCCAGGGATGGAACCTGGGTTTCCTGCATTTCAGGCAAATTTTTTACCACCTGAGTTGCCAGGGAAGACCCACCCTAATTAATCTCATTATCATAAACTCAAGTGCACTCAAAAGGGACTCCTAATGAATGACAGAAGATATTCCTATCACTTAGGAAATTCCAAGGATTTTAGGACTTCAGTGCTAGAAACTAGAGACAGAAACCATATATTTCTTATACCTCTGTTTTTATTTCATCTGCTGTTTTCCTTATGATTGGACTAGGGTTATGTATTGTCAATGACTCAGTGGTAAAGAATCGGCCTACTAATGTAGATGTGGGTTTGATCCCTGGGTCCAGAAGATTCCCTGGAGAAGGAAATGGCAACCCACTCTAGTATTCTTGCCTAGGAAATCCCATGAGCAGAGGAACTTGGTAGGCTACAGTCCATTGGGGTTGCAAGAGAGTCAGACAGAACTTAGCAGCTAAACAACAACAATGGGTTGTTGAAAGAATATCAAAGTGGTAAAAAGTTCTTTTCATCACACATATCCACAGGAACTGGAGGTGCCCACAGCACCACTGGTTAATGACCATCACTTGGTTGAGGTAATGTTGGCCAGGCTTTTTTTCAGTACTGTTTTTCCTTATTGACACACTAACCTTTGGAAGTCTAGTCCATTCTCAAGGGGAAAGAACAGTAGTGAGGGGATCATGTTCCAGCTTCTGATGAAGATTATTTGGGATAATTAAGTGTAATTATTTATAATTTTAAGGAATATTAGTCTTCATTTTTTTATATCAGTATGGACTCATGAATATTTATTTTATTTATTTTGTAGTTTAAATTGTCCCAGCTTTTGTGATTAGGAGCTCTTTCAGTTGGCTTCTTTTTACATGATTTTCTTTTTCTTTTCTTTTTTTTTTTTTTTTACAATATATCCCTTTTACATTATTTTTTTTTCTCACTATCTTACCTTCTGTCCCTTCTACATATCTGAGGCTCATCTTATATTTATCCTGCTCCAAACTTGAAATCAATTATTTCTCTCAGAACCCACTGTTACTTTGATTAAAATGGTATTTAGAAACCAAGGTCTGGGTGCTATGAGTGCTCATTGATGGTGGGATGTTATTGCTTCTAGGATCTCTCAAGAAACAGAGTGATATAATACATGTATAAATACTAGTTTATGTATATATATATTTCTATGATTGTTTCTATATTTACTATCTGTATCAGTATTAACCTAAACATGAGCTCACACTGATGTCTCCAACTCTGACCTGCTACCATGGAGTTTATTTTAGCCTTCTCATCTTGCTTATCTGTATCTTCTTTCTCCAACAGAGAGAAAACTAGCACTCACTATCCAAACTTACTTATTTATCCAACCCAAATATATGCACATAAAACCTTTTTAGAATTGCTAACTTGAACTCCCATGAGAAAAACAAAAGTCACTAACAAGAGTAAGGTATATTTGTACAGTTCCTTTTTGTTTTCAGCATTAGAGTCTCTTTAGTTCTTTCTTTCTTTCTTTTAGCTTAGCTTTAGATCTGAAAAATTGTTTTCTGAATTTACATAGGTCAGCTTCATTTTAGGAGAAGGCAATGGCACCCCACTCCAGTACTCTTGCCTGGAAAATCCCATGGATGGAGGAGCCTGGTAGGCTGTAGTCCATGGGGTTGCTAAAAGTCGGATACAACTGAGTGACTTCACTTTCACTTTTCACTTTCATGCATTGGAGAAGAAAATGGCAACCCACTCCAGCGTTCTTGACTGGAGAATCCCAGGGATGGGGGAACCTGATGGGCTGCTGTCTATGGGGTTCCACAGAGTCGGACACGACTGAAGTGACTTAGCAGCAGCAGCAGCTTCATTTTACCCTATCTCTTTCACTGCAGATAGCTATATATTTGTAACAAAGTTTAATCTATTTGCCCTTCAACATACTGATCAATGTGTTACTTTAGTTTGCCTCCATTAAAGTTTACTCTTTTTGACATATATGTAGAAACATGTATTTGCCAGTCAGTTCAACTCCTTTTGGACTTCCCTGGTGGCTCAGACAGTAAATCGTCTGCCTACAATGCGGGAGACCCCAGTTCAATCTCTGGGTTGGGAAGATCTCCTGAAGAAGGATATGGCAACCCACTCTGGTATTCTTGCCTGGAAAATCCCATGGACAGAGGAGCCTGGTAGGCTACAGTTCATTGGGTCACAAAGAGTCGGACATGACTAAATGAGTTCACTCACTCACTCACTCAACTCTTTTGAACTCAGAAAGGTAAGTTCAGGTCAGGATCTCCATACAGAAGTTGGGCAATAAGAGCACATCTCATCATTTCCTATTCACACAACCAATGTCTATCAAGTTACTCCCTCAATGTTCTCCAAAGAATCAGAATGGAGGCAATTCTGCCATTTCCTTCAAATATTCCAACTGAAGATATATTGAGTGGTTATGTTACCAAAGACCCCAAACTTGGAGAAATCTGTGTAATATAAAATATTATGTATACATATGAAATATTTTTGTATCTTATGAAAGAAAAAAGCAAAACCTAATCTTAACATATAATGTTGTGTACACTTTTTCCATCTTTATTTTCTCTACTTTCAGTTCAGTCAGTTGAGTAACTTAGTCGTTTCTGACTCTTTGCAACCCCACGGACTGTAGCACACCAAGACTTCCTGTCCATCATCAACTCTCGGAGTTTACCCAGAATCATGTCCATTGAGTCGGTGATGCCATCCAACCATCTCATCCTCTGTCATTCCTTTCTGCTCCCTCCCTCAATCTTTCCCAGCATCAGCAGCTTTTCCAATGAGTCAGTTCATTGCATCAGGTGGCCAAAGTATTGGCATTTCAGCTTCAGCATCAGTCCTTCCAATAAATATTCAGGACTGATCTCCTTGAGGATGAACTGGCTGGATCTCCTTGCAGTCCAAATAACTCCCAAGAGTCTTCTCCAACACCACAGTTCAAAAGCATCAATTCTTCGGTGCTCAGCTTTCTTTAGAGTCCAACACTCACATCCATACATAACCACTGGAAAAACCATAGCCTTGACTAGACAGACCTTTGTTGAAAAAGTAATGTCTCTGCTTTATAATATGCTGTTTAGGTTGGTCATAACTTTTCTTCTAAGGAGCAAATGTCTTTTAACTTCATGGCTTCAGTTACCATTTGTAGTGATTTTGAAGCCCCTCAAAAGGTGATGGCATTCCATTTGAGCTATTTCAAATCCTGAAAGATGATGCTGTGAAAGTGCTGCACTCAACATGCCACCAAATTTGGAAAACTCAGCATTGGCCACAGGACTAGAAAAGGTCAGTTTTCATTTCAATCCCAAAGAAAGACAATGCTAAAGAATGCTCAAACTACCACACAATCGCACTCATCTCACATGCTAGTAAAATAATGCTCAACATTCTCCAAGCCAGGCTTCAGCAATACGTGAACCGTGAACTTCCTGATGTTCAAGCTGGTTTTAGAAAAGGCAGAGGAACCAGAGATCAGATTGCCAACATCCGCTGGATCATGGAAAAAGCAAGAGAGTTTCAGAAAAACATCTGTTTCTGCTTTATTGACTATGCCAAAGCCTTTGATTATGTGGATCACAATAAACTGTGGAACATTCTGAGAGAGATGGGAATACCAGACCACCTGACCTGTCTCTTGAGAAATCTGTATGCAGGTCAAGAAGCAGCAGTTTGAACTGGACATGGAACAACAGATTGGTTCCAAATAGGAAAAAGAGTCCATCAAGGCTGTATATTGTCACCCTGCTTATTTAACTTATATGCAGAATACATCATGAGAAACGCTGGACTGGAAGAAACACAAGCTGGAATCAAGATTGCCAGGAAAAATATCAATAACCTCAGATATGCAGATGACACCACCCATATGACAGAAAGTGAAGAGGAACTAAAAAGCCTCTTGATGAAAGTGAAAGTGGAGAGTGAAAAAGTTGGCTTAAAGCTCAATATTCAGAAAACAAAGATCATGGCATCCGATCCCATCACTTCATGGGAAATAGATGGGGAAACAGTGGAAACGGTGTCAGACTTTATTTTTTCGGGCTCCAAAATCAGTGCAGATGGTGATTGCAGCCATGAAATTAAAAGACACTTACTCCTTGGAAGAAATGTTATGACCAACCTAGATAGCATATTCAAAAGCAGAGACATTACTTTGCCAACAAAGATCCGTCTAGTGAAGACTATGGTTTTTCCAGTGGTCATGTATGGATGTGAGAGTTGGACTGTGAAGAAGGCTGAGTGCTGAAGAATTGATGCTTTTGAACTGTGGTGTTGGAGAAGACTCTTGAGAGTCCCTTGGACTGCAAGGAGATGCAACCAGTCCATTCTGAAGGAGATCAGCCCTGGTATTTCTTTGGAAGGAATGATGCTAAAGCTGAAACTCCAGTACTTTGGCCACCTCATGAGAAGAGTTGACTCATTGGAAAAGACTTTGATGCTGGGAGGGACTGAGGGCAGGAGGAGAAGGGGACAACAGCGGATGAGATGGCTGGATGGCATCACTGACTCGATGGATGTGAATCTGAGTGAACTCCGGGAGATGGTGATGGACAGGGAGGCCTGGTCTGCTGCGATTCATGGGGTCGCTAGAGTCGAACACAACTGAGCGACTGAACTGAACTGAACTGAAAATAAAGTCTGTCACTGTTTCTGTTGTTTCCCCATCTATTTGCCATGAAGTGATGAGACCAGATGTCATGATCTTAGTTTTCTTAATATTGAGTTTTAAGCCAACTTTTTTCTTTCCCCTTTCACTTTCATCAAGAGGCTCTTAAGTTCTTCTTCACTTTCTGCCATAAGGGTGGTGTCATCTGCATATCTGAGGTTATTGACATTTTCCCTAGCAATCTTGATTCCAGCTTGTGCTTCATCCTGCCTGGGATGTCTTGTGATGTACTCTGCACACAAGTTAAATAAGCAGGATGACAATATACAACTGTGACATACTCCTTTCCAGATTTGGAACCAGTCTGTTGTTCCATGTCTAGTTTTAACTGTTTCTTCCAGACCTGCATACAGATTTCTCAAGAGGCAGGTCAGGAGGTATTACTATTCACATCTCTTGAACAGCTTTCCACAGTTTGTTGTGATCCACACAGTTAAAGGCTTTGGCATAGTCAAGAAAGAAGAAATAGATGTTTTTTCTGGAAGTATCTTGCTTTTGCAATGATCCAACAGATGTTGACAATTTGATCTCTGATGCCTTTGCCTTTTCTAAATCCAGCTTGAACATCTGGAAATTCACAGCTCATGTGTTGAAGGCCTAGTTGGAGAATTTTGAGCATTATTTTACTAGTGTGTGAGATGAGTGCAATTGTGTGGTAGTTTGAGCATTCTTTGGCATTGCCTTTCTTAGGGATTGGAATGAAAACTGACCTTTTCTAGTCCTGTGGCCAATGTTGAGTTTTCCAACTTTGCTGGCATACTGAGTGCAGCACTTTCATATCATCTTTTAGGATCTGAAATAGCTCAGCTGGAATTCCATCACCTCCACTAGCTTTGTTCATAGTGATGCTTTCTAAGACCCACGTGACTTCACATTTCAGGATGTCTGGCTCTAGGTGAGTGAGCCATGATGCTGTGAGTGATCATCACAGCATCATGATTATCTGGGTCATGAAGATCTTTTTTGTATAGTTCTTCTGTGTATTCTTGCCACCTCTTCTTAATTTCTTCTGCTTCTGTTAGGTCCATACCATTCTGTCTTTTATTGTGCACATCTTTGCATTAAATTTTCCCTTTGTATCTCTAATTTTTTTTGAAGACCTCTATACTCTGTCTCATTCTATTGTTTTCCTCTATTTCTTTGCATTGATCACTGAGGAAGGCTTTCTTATCTTTCCTTGCATTTCTTTAGAACTCTGCATTCAAATGGGGGTTTATCTTTCCTTTTCTCCTTTGTTTGACTTCTCTTTTCTTCACAGCTATTTGTAAGGCCGCCTCAGACAACCATTTTGCCTTTTTGCATTTTTTTTCCCTTGGGGGATGGTCTTGATCCCTATCTACTGTACGACGTCATGAACCTCCATCCATAGTTCATCAGGCACTCTGTCTATCAGATCTAATCCCTAGAATCTACTTCTATTTCCACTGTATAATCGTAAGGGTTTTGATTTAGGTCATACCTGAATGGTCTAATACTTTTCCTACTTTCTTCAATTTAAGTCTGAATTTGGCAATAAGGAGTTCATGATCTGAGCCACAGTCAGCTCCTGGTCTTGTTTTTGCTGACTGTATAGAGCTTCTCCATTTTGGCTGCAAAGGATATAATCAATCTGATTTTGGTGTTAACCATCTGGTGACGTCCATGTGTTGAGTCTTCTCTTGTGTTGTTGGAAGAGGGTGTTTGCTATGTCCAGTGTGTTCTCTTGGCAAAACTCTAGTAGCCTTTTCCCTGCTTCATTCTGTACTTCAAGGCCAAATTTGCCTGTTACTCCAGGTATCTCTTGACTTCCTATTTTCGCATTCCAGTCCCCTATAATGAAAAGGACATCTTTTTGGGGCGTTAGTTATAGAAGGTCTTGTAGGTTTTCATAGAACCATTCAACTTCAGCTTCTTCAGCATTATTGGTCAGGGCATAGACTTGGATTACCGTGATATAGAATGGTTTGCCTTGGAAATGAACAGAGATCATTCTGTCATTTTTGAGATTGTATCTAAGTACTGCATTTTGGACTCTTTTGTTGACTATGATGGGTATTCCATTTCTTCTAAGAGATTCTTGCCCACAGTAGTAGGTATAATTTTTATTATTTATTGATATCTATAAAGTATATTTATCAAATTAGTATTATTAATAGATCACAAATTGTTTTTATTAATACAATGATAATCTAGGTTCTACTATTACAGACAATTTAATTTGAAATTTGCAGATTCAAAAGAATTTAATTTCACGGAAAATACACCATTAATAGTGCATCTCATTATTATCTGTGTAAACAACTTAAATATTTCAGTAGTATTGTCTTGACCAATCTTTTCAGTATATAATTCCTTTGTTATTTTTCTGCTAATAATGTTTCTGATTGTCGAGTTTTGTCTTGCCTTCTCTAACATATTCATTGCTGTTTATTAAATTTTCCCTTGGAGATATAAAATATATGATTGTAACACTTTATAAATCTCTTTTCAAATTAATAAAAATTATCTTTTCCTAGCTTTTTATGGAGATTAACAGAGATGCGTGAAAATATATTTTCTGAAAGGTGACCTAGAACACAGAGCTCTCAGATCTGCATGTTTAAGTATTTTGCTTTGCATTCAAGGTTGTCAGCATGATGTGTGGGCTTCTGCTTTTGCAATTATTCCAAATATGGTTATTAATTCCCTGTTGGAAATTGTTCTCCAGTTGTTGCATTTTCTTATGTACCCTTCTTTTATTTATTCAAGGTGCTATTAAAGAACATCTCTTTTGAGAAATATGCTTGCTTTTCATTAAAAAATGAAAAGAGTTGAGTGCAGAGAGGCTGGCAGAAGAAAGAAAATAGTGCTCATAGAAGAGAGAAATTATAATGGTTAGCCACATTTCAACTTTAGATGAAGTCTTGAAGGTTAGAAGAAATACATTACTGTTTAGCCCCAAAGTAAAATTTAAGATAAGCCCAACTTTAACTGAGGAAAAATATTTGGTCATTTATCTGCAGAATTAATTTCTAATTTCTAGATTCAAAGTAAGATTGAAGTGCTCATGCTTGAGCTCCTACTCAGTCATTCAGTCATCTCCAACTCGTTGCAACCCCATGGACTATAGCCCACCATGCTCCTCTGTCTATGAGATTCTCCAGGCAAGAACACTGGAATGGGTGGCTGTGCCCTTCTCCAGAGGATCCTCCCAATCCAGGAATCAAACCCATGTCTCCTGCATTGCAGGTGGATACTTTACTATGGAGCCACTAGAGAAGCCATTTGCCAAATTAAAGGTAATCAACAATATGGTTAAGAATTTTAAATTTAGTTATCACCAAATATATAAGGCAAAATTGGCCAATATACAGCACAAACAGTGCCACTACACCCAGAGAGACAGCACAATCACAGTGACTTTTCCCACTATGTCAAGAAAAGATTCCGTATCCTTACCGTAGAGTGCTAAGCATCCAACGCCAAATATATAAAGGCAATGTAGCAATTAAACTCATGTGTTGTTCTCCATATAAGTGTGTAAACTTTTCACCTCCTTGAGGTATCAAATGCCTGGGAAATCATTCTCCTTATATGCACGTAGTTGTGTAATTACTTTTTGACTGATTCCAATAAAACTCATTAAATATCATGCAATTTCCCAGGATTTATTTTAGTAGATGTTATTTCCACATAATAGTATAAGTTAATAAAAAAGTATTACTCTAGAACACGAAAATTTTTCAAAAAGTTAACTGTAGATATTCTTTCTATATGCTTACTGCCAAGGACATGAAGATTAAGTGATAAAATCCCTTAACAAAACAGTCAAATACACAATATCTATTTTAATGAAACTCAGAGAATATGAGGATTATGAGTGGAATTAATACAGTAAAATAATGAGCAGAATTTACATTTACTGGGATCTATATAAAAAACAACAAATCAATCTGCACCAATTTCATTTAGCCTCAGTTTTACACCTCCTAGGACACGAATTGTGTAGCCTACAAAACAATTTATATTTTATCTGTACCATCTAATTAATTAAATGGCCCCAGAGTACCAGACTCACAAATCTCGTTAATAGCTGAATACTGAAATAAAGGCTGTTCACCCCTACTAGAATAATATTTGCATATCCCCACCTGTGATGAGTAATAAGTACCTGCCACAAATCAGAATTATGAATTTTGTACGCCTAACAAAACCGCAGGGGAAATTATACCTCAGACATTCCATAATAATTGCAGCTAAGCTGTTTAGTGCCATCCACTTATTCTGCCTGAAGTGTTTAAAGCAGCAACAGTTGTAAATGAATTCAGGCACATATTCAAGGGAATTTTTTTTTTTTTTTCAAAAAGTTTTTCTGTCTTGTCATATGTAATTATCTTATGGAAGTATTCAGCTGCAAGTTACAAATGCATTCACATTTTTAAAAGCAAATTAGAAAAAATAGTTCCTTTCATCAGCTTGTTAGGTGTACATAAGAATTCTGTTATAGAAACTTTGGAATATAGCTCAAGATGGATTCTGAAGTATTGACATTTAGAAAGTTAGGTTGGCTAGATGGGGTGAGATTCTAATTTTGTAATCTGTAAGTTGATAAAATGGTAACTAGTGTAGAAGATCCAGGAAACTGTGATATTGTGATGGAGCACATGCTGGACCAGTAAACCTTAGTTTCAAGATAGCACGAATTGACCCATCTCTCCAAAGGCTTGTCTGAGCTCTAGGATGGGACTGTGGAAACTGTAGACTCCTGGGAGGAATCTAACATAAGACCATCACGATTCACGACCATTGTCTGGGAACAAGGTGAGTTGCAAAGGGCACGTCTCTTTTGGGAGTTAAGTTCCTATGTTGGAAGGAAGATGACAGTGTTTGGCATAGAGGATCACCCAGGAAGAAGTAACAAACACCTTAGTATGAACTGTTCAGTACAATGACCAAGTTCTGGTTAACTGCATGATTGGATTAAATGAGAAGTAACTCCAATAGGGGAAAGATATGACCTGTGTACGAGATAAGAAAATTATTTAACAATTTAAACAGCAGTGAAGTATACTGGGGAGATGTTAACTAAATAACAGAAGACCCGAAGTCAATTCTTGCCAAGAATCAGCCTTGAGATCTTGAGCAATAAATCAGTTTCTCTAAGTTTCTCTGACCTCGTTTACAATATGTTTTAAAAATCTATCTAGCAACTGACTAACCAAATTACCTACTAATTTGGGAGGGTTGTGTGCCCTGGTGGACACACTGGGCATACATTATTGCTGTTTAGACACTAAGTTGTGTCCGATTCTTTGTGACCCCATGGACTATAGTCTTCCAGGCTTCTCTGTCCATGGGATTTCCCTGGCAAAAATTTTGGATTGGGTTGCCATTTCCTTCTCCAGTGCATCTTCCTGACGCAGGGATCAAACCCGCTTCTCCTGCATTGGCTGGTGAATTGTTTGCCACTGAGCCACCAGGGAATCCTGTACATACATGAGCATCACACTATAAGCAATTGTCACTATTTCTTTTCTCCATTAGGAATATGGCTGATTGTCTGCCTTCCTGCAGCAAGTTTTTCTATGTCAGAGGATTTACTGCAAAAGGGGAGGAGGGGCACAGCAGAGAAGGTATAAAAGAATCCAATTCTTCAGAGACCAAGAATCTCTTCCTACTTATTTTTTCTGTGTATGCTCAGCCTGTGTGTGTACAAGAAATCAACCTCATTTCCAAGAAAAGAGCTTTAAAAATAATTAGGATTTATATATTTTCACAAGAGTGGGAAGGTTGCAATGAGTCACCAAGATATGATTAAGTCAGGTTGTTGGAGGCTCCCTAAGGTGACAGGATGGTCTGCAGGCTTTAGAAAGGAAGCTTATATAGCCTATTATCATGATGAAGTGAAATTTAAAATTACATTTTATATTTGTAAAGGACTAACAGGCAAGGTCCCTATGGATTGGCAAATACTACATAAAATGCTATAAAAACCAGACCATAATCTCTCACTAACTTACACATTAGCCACAGGCAGTAAAGATGGTTTTTATTGGAACCAGATTTTGTGAAGAGAAGAAAAAAATTTATGCAGTTTATCCTGGCTTTTCAAGCACTTTGCTTTTTTCCTTGAGTTAACATGACGTATTCCAAGTGATTAAATAAACTTGTCTAGCAGCTCTTCTCATGTACTTGAAAGGAGGCAAAGTAAAGAAGGATTTACTCTGAAGAGAGATCTTAATTCTATCACTAAAAATGTCCTTGTTTTATTCTAATCATTACAGCAGAAACCAAGAAAGGCAAGAAAAATTAGAGCTTCCAAAATAACCTATTGTAGAAACCCACTTATACTCCATGTACTATTTTACTTAACACCACATACCTTTGCAAATCAAAAGTAGTATGTGCATTTAGAAACATTGGGTTAAATAAATATATATTATTTATACACAAAAATAAACTCAAAATGGATTAAAGATCTAAACGTAAGACCAGAAACTATAAAACTCCTAGGGAGAACATAGGCAAAACACTCTCCGACACACATCATAGCAGGTTCCTCTATGACCCACCTCCCAGAATATTGGAAATAAAAGCAAAAATAAACAAATGGGACCTAATTAAACTTAAAAGCTTCTGCACAACAAAGGAAACTATAAGCAAGGTGAAAAGACAGCCTTCGAAATTGGAGAAAATAATAGCAAATGAAGCAACTGACAAACAACTAATCTCAAAAATATACAAGCAACTCCTGCAGCTCAATTCCAGAAAAATAAACGACCCAATCAAATAATGGGCCAAAGAACTAAACAGATCTTTCTTCAGAGAAGACATACAGATGGCTAACAAACACATGAAAAGATGCTCAACATCACTCCTTATCAGAGAAATGCAAATCAAAACCACAATGACGGACCATTTCACGCCAGTCAGAATGGCTGTGATCCAAAAGTCTACAAGCAATAAATGCTGGAGAGGGTGTGGAGAAAAGGGAAGCCTCTTACACTGTTGGTGGGAATGCAAACTAGTACAGCCACTATGGAGAACAGTGTGGAGATTCCTTAAAAAACTGGAAATAGAATTGCCTTATGACCCAGCAATCCCACTGTTGGGCATACACACCGAGGAAACCAGAATTGAAAGAGGTATGTGTACCCCAATGTTCATCGCAGCACTGTTTATAGTAGCCAGGACATGGAAGCAACCTAGATGTCCATCAGCAGATGAATGGATAAGAAAGCTATGGTACATATACACAATGGAGTATTACTCAGCCATTAAAAAGAATACAATTGAATCAGTTCTAATGAGGTGGATGAAACTGGAGCCTATTATACAGAGTGAAGTAAACCAGAAAGAAAAACACCAATACAGTATACTAAGGTATATTTATGGAATTTAGAAACATGGTAATGATAACCCTGTATGCGAGACAGCAAAAGAGACACAGATGTATTTTTGGACTCTCTGGGAGAGGGAAAGGGTGGGATGATTTGGGGGAATGACACTGAAACATGTATAATATCACGTATGAAATGAATCACCAGTCCAGGTTCGATGTATGATACTGGATGCTTGGGGCTGGTGCACTGAGATGACCCAGAGGGATGGTGCAGGGAGGGAGGAGGGAGGGGGGTTCAGGATAGGGAACACGTGTATACCTGTGGCAGATTCATGTTGATGTATGGCAAAACCAATACAATATTGCAAAGTAATTAACCTCCAATTAAAATAAATCAATTTATTTTTTTTTAAAATTTAAGTAATATCTAACTAATATATGTGGGAAGAATGCAGGAGATAGAGGAGGTATTATTGCCAACACCCTGGGTGCACAAGATGACCCAAGGAGGTAAAAGCTTGGATTTTAGTTCATTTATTATCATTGAGGAGACTGGGCAAGAAGGCTGATGAAATATTTTGATTAACTGGTAATTTTTTTCCTCTCCAAGAGTAACATTGAACAGCTTATGGTAAGATTTACAACATGTGGCAGATTTATAACTGAGTTTTTTTCAACACATCTTTTTTCTTTTAAAAGATATTTCTTTATTTTATGTGTTCATCTGGCTGCACTCAACCTTAGTTGCAACTCGCAGGATCTAGCTCCTTGACCAGATATTGAACCCTGGCCCCCTGCATTTGGAACGTGAAGTCTTAGCCGTTGGACTACCAGGGAAGTCCCTATATGTGAGTTTTAGATTCAACAGTCAAGCACGAGCATATCAATGTCTTTTGTTTCATTCTCCTTTCAAGAGTTAAAGATATGCAGTTGTCTGGAAGCCAGGTCTAAGCTCTTATGTGGGAATAAACTGCTGGCTATTTAAATTTGGCTCTTAATTCAATCTCTGTTAACTTTAGCTATTTCCAGGGCTAGCTTGAGCAGAAATTCGAAAAAAGTTCTAACTCCTCCACCCCCTCGTATATATATATATAGAATGTGCCAACTGAGGTCTAACCTTCTCTGATTTGGAGAGGTAAAATGTAGAGTCCAGTACTCTTGCCTGGAAAATCTCATGGACAGAGGAGCCTGGTGGGCTGCCATCTATGGGGTCGCACAGAGTCGGACACAACTGAAGCGACTTCATTTTCACTTTTCACTTTCATGTATTGGAGAAGGAAATGGCAACCCACTCCAGTGTTCTTGCCTGGAGAATCCCAGGGATGGGGGAGCCTGGTGGGCTGCCATCTACGGGGTCGCACAGAGTTGGACACGACTGAAGCGACTTAGCAGCAGCAGCAGCAGCAGCAGCAGCAGGGACCAGCCTAAACACTAAAAATCTCAAGTAGATGATCCATGTCTAATCTAGTGCCTTAAGAACTGAAAATATAGTTGAGTAGAAAGTACGTTATGAACTTTGCTGTCAGACTGATCTTTGTCCTAAGCCTATACCCATTACTTACCTGTATGACTTTGGGTAAGTAAATTACTTCTTCTGAGCTCCAGGGCCTTTTTTTCCTTCATCTGTAAAATAGGGACAATGACAACTGTCTTAAAACATTTTTGGGAAGATTAAATAAGATCTCATATAAGGCTATGGCAACCCACTCCAGTACTCTTGCCTAGAAAATCCCATGGATGGAGGAGCCTGGTGGGCTGCAGTCCATGGGGTCGCTAAGAGTCGGACACGACTGAGCGACTTCACTTTCACTTTTCACTTTCATGCATTGGAGAAGGAAATGGCAACCCACTCCAATGTTCTTGCCTGGAGAATCCCAGGGATGGGGGAGCCTGGTGGGCTGCCGTCTATGGGGTCGCACAGAGTCGGATACGACTGAAGCGACTTAGCAGCAGCATATAGGGCTGAGGTTAAGTCATTTTACTGGATCAAAAATTCAAAGATATCCTAAAACACTAACATTTAAAGGATAAGCAGCAGAAGAGGAGCCCTCAGAGTCTGGAATATAATGTTCAAAGAAAAACAAATGTGTGTAAAGAGGAAGAAGAGATGAGTGTCCATCGCGATAGAGAAAGCCAATAAAATAGAGACTAAAACAATATCTTCCCCAACTTTATACCTTTTCCAAATACTGTATCCATTCTCTCCTTCACTAACATCTTCTTTCACCTTACTAAACTATTCTGATCAAGATCACCAAGAAATTCCTTGTTGTTAAACCAAAGATAACTTTTTGCTCCTTATTTTAATAGAGTGAAACTAGTACAATTTGGAGATTTGGTAGGAAAAAAACACTGTAGGTGGAAAGAGCTTGGGTTTAGAGTGAGAGTTTAAGTGATGGATTGCTATCCTAGTAAATGCACAAACTTGAGCAAGTTACTTGAGCTGGTTTCCCTTCTCAATTATCAGAGGAAAAAAAATCTACTTACAAAGTTGTAATAAGGACTAAGATCTGATAACAATGCACAAAAGCATGCAGTGTCTTGCTTGGAATATGATAACTACGCAATGAAAATTTTCTTTTCCTTTTCCTGATACAAAATAACATATAGCAACCATTTCACTTCTTCTACCCCCTTGTCATGAAAGTTCCTCCAGGTTAGAAGACATATTTTAATTATCTGTACATTCATAATGTCTAGCATAGTATCTGAAACAGTGCATGGTTAGTAAATTATTGTTGAGAGAAAATGGAAACTAGAATAAGTAATGACATAGGAGAGTTACAGTAGAAGAAATGTTTGATGGTGGGGATACCAGTTTCCTTTTAGTGAAAGTTTCTATACTGAGAGATACATTTGTGAAAGATGTTTTTGAATGTATCATGGAAGTTTGACATCAGATCAAGCGTAAGGAAAGACTAAGCAGTAATCAGTAACATGGTATAAGGTGCAGTTGTTCAGTCACTACTTCATGTCCCACTCTTAGTGACCTCATGGACTGCAGCACTCCCGGCCCCTCTGTCCTCTACTATCTCCTGGAGTTTGCTCAGATTCATGTTCACTGAGTCATGAGTATTCAAGTCCATTGAGGGGTATGTATACCTTGTGATAAATCCTTAAACCCATTTTAGAAAGATGCTCTGTGTCCATTTTATAGAAGGAGGTATTGCTTATACAATAGGGTAACTTTCCAAGATTGCACAGCCAGTTTAGAGGGATGCTGGGTTTCAAATTAAGATCTGGCTGTTGGCAGAGTCTATGATCGTAATTGCTATGATGGTGCCTAACTCACCACCAAACACATGTTCTGAATGCATGACTGGCAAAGCTCTCCTTGATGTGGCCGCTGTCCACTCTCCAAGCTTCACCCATGTTTGCTCCTCCTCCTTTTCAGCCATGCTATGCCTCTTTCATTCTTTGAATGTTCCATGATCTCTCTCATCAGCAGGCTTTCCACAAAGCTTCCCCATCTCTTCCTGTTAAATCCCTTCTATTCAAGCTGACTTGAGTGTAGTACTTCTCCTTCCTTGCACCTGAATAATCCCTGATGGTGGGAGGCACTGTGGCTATGGGTTGAATAGTGAATGAGCTTGAAGCCAGATGAAAAAACCGGGTTACAATATGGGTTACTTTGGGCAACTTAGTATTTTGAAGGAGGTAATAACTATATTTACTTCACATGATTGTTTTAAGGAATAATTGAGAATGCAAGCAAAACACTAACTAAGTGCTTAATAAATGGCATCTGTTATTGAAACGATAAATGATGATGTTAATTATTCAGTCGTATCCAACTCTTTGTGACCCCATTGACTATAGCCCACCAGGTTTCTCTGTCCATGGAATTTTCCAGGCAAGAATACTGGAGTGGGTAGCCATTCCCTTCTCCATAGGATCTTCCTGACCCAGGGATCGAACCCAGATTTCTGGCAATGCAGGCAGATTCTTCACCATCTGAGCCACTCCGGAAGCCCCCAAATGATGACTACTTTTATTCTAATCTCAAGATTCCTTAATGAAATCATGGTCTAAAAGTTTCTCAAGATTTTTAATGTTCTTTTCAGTTTTACCTAAAATAAGAGCTTATTAGTATATTTCCTTAGATATTGAATCTTCAAAAGGGAAGCAAGACTGAATCTGGTATGTGAGTTAGGAGAGCTTTTTCAGGGGTTTCTAAGTGGAAAGTCATCATATGAAACATTGATTCATCTGCTTTTGTGTGAGACCAGAGAAATTAGGTAATACTTTTTGAGATTAAAATCAAAATAGATATTAAATTATATTTGATCATGATTTTGACTACACTGAAATTATTTTGACTATTTCAGTTTTACATTAGGTAATACATTTCTTACATTGCTTTCTAATTAGAGACAAACAGCACGTATTTTATATATCTGTACATATGTGCCACGTGTGCTATCAAACTTCGGAGAATATTATGAATTCTTAGTGAAGATTATTTTAAACTACAATAAAAATATTGTTTTCTATTCCCCAAACCTACAGTTTATGAAATATGACTGCTTTAATAAATGCTAGAATTCTCCCCTAATTCCTTTGAGTGATTTGTTTACCCAGGGTTTTCATATGCTTATGACTGAATCAGAAATTATTAGAACCAAACAGCATTAAAAAAAATTCATAACCGACTGGGCTATGCTTTTAGACATAGACATCTTTGATTTCTGAAACAGGTTTGCCAGTGCACATTCTCAAAGCTATGATAAAGACTGGCCAAAGCTATTTTAGAGAATATATGAAGGATGATTTTTATGTCTATGTATAATCTAAGTAGACCATGGGGAGGTTAATCTTCTGTTTTGTTTACAGTTAAAATCTGTCCTTCACATCTCTCCAAAACCCTTCTGCTCTCCTTCCTCTGTTTCCCAAGATTCATTCTCAATGGTATCATTTTTGTTCTCGAAGATCTTTAGTGTTCCATTAGGATTTATTACCAAATTAAAGTAATTAGTACAGCCTTTTTGTCCTGGTATTTAAGAACACCCAGAAATTACTCTTCAAGATGCCATAGCAAAAACATGGACATTTATCCATGGCTACTAGGATTATCACTTTGCATCATCACCTGGCATAAGTAAATTTCATCTTTCTTGGCCTTTGTTATCTCAACTGTAAGGAAAATTAATTAAACTCATCCCCAGCTGAGCCACAAGGGAAGCCCAGTTAAATTCCAGGGTCTCTAAAATCTATTATAGACCTAGAAGTCCATGTGTCTCAGATTTAACCCTTCCTTATATATTATTTAACCCTTCCTTATATATTTCAGAGAAGGCAATGGCACCCTACTCCAGTACTCTTGCCTGGAAAATCCCATGGACGGAGGAGCCTGGTGCGCTGCAGTCCATGGGGTCGCTAAGAGTCGGACACGACTGAGTGACTTCACTTTCACTTTTCACTTTCATGCATTGGAGAAGGAAATGGCAACCCACTCCAGTGTTCTTGCTTGGAGAATACCAGGGACGGGAAAGCCTTGTGGGCTGCCGTCTATGGAGTTGCACAGAGTCAGACACGACTGAAGTGACTTAGCAGCAGTAGCAGTATATATTATTTTGTGTTTCATACAGTTTCATTAGTCCCAGCTAAACCAAACTACATACTGGTCTGTGCATATGTTCAACTGTGTCTTGGTTTTTATTCCCTTGTTATGACTGACTTATTTTTACAAAAAGTTCTCTTCTGTTTCTGTCAGTTCAAATGTTTCCATTTCTTCAAGATTCTTTTCATTATTACCCTCTCCATCAAATCCTCCCTGACATCTTCCAACTCATGCTGATATAGTCTCTAACTCTTTTATATGTGCCATATACAGACTTTTATTATATTGTTTTTTATTTTATCTTAGCTACTAAACTCAGAATAAAAGCATTCTCTTATTGACTTGTGCATGTATCCAGAGCACCTAAACTGCACAGCATATGGTAGGCGCTCAATAAAATATCTGTGTAATGAAAAGTCTGGTCTATCATTCTGATACATTGTAAATGGCAAAATTATCTCCTGTTACAGAAAGAGCTGTTAGCCTTTTATTTGGATTCCATTTTGTGTGTTATTTTTGATTGTTCAAAGATGCAGTTTAATACTGTTTTTTATTATCCTGTATGAGTATTAGCTCTCCCTTGACAGTAAGACAGGCAGTAAGTGATGTAGTTTGGCTCTTTCTTTCCTCCAAGCTATTATGCAAAGAATTAGCTCTGTGTGATGAGGTCATACCCCTGACTCGAACAAAGAAACAGGTTGCTTCTTAGAGTTAAACATCTCAGACCATTCCCTGTAATCAGTTAACAATTTCCACTTGATTACAATGGGCAAGATTTTCTATTTGCTTAATTTTGTTAATTTAAATTTTGGGATCAAACTATCTCAGAAATTTTGTATGTCCTTCTTTTCCTTCAAAAACATTTTTTTTATCATAAATGAATCTATAATTGGAATTTAAAGGGTCATTCCCCAGGGATAAACGCCATGTGGATGTTGAAGTAAAGACAACATGTTTCCTACAATCCTTTCACCCTCATTTTTCTCCATAAGATCCCATAGAATTTGGCAGGTAAAGGGATCTAGCTGAATCATCTCAGATCCCTGGAGTTTTGGGCCTCTGGCTATCATGGCTGAGTAGCTGTGACTATGCAGAAATTGTTGCTTTGTTTGCCCTGAATCCCTGAGCCATCTGCAGTGCCCAGAAAGCACTTCAAACTCAGTCGTCCAAAATGAATATTTAGAAATTCACTTTTGACATGCTTTTTGTTTGTTTTAGTTTTTGTTTGTGGCTTCTTAAATCTCTTGATCCCAGCTGTCCTGTCTCTCATTGTGCTAGCATCATTCTGCATTTTGCTTTGTAGGATCAGAGATTGTAGATTATCAAAGAGGAGCCATCTTTTAACCCTTGAATGATTTTTATGGTAAACAATCATGACAATCTCTAATTCCTTCAAGACCTTCAAGATTTGTTCATTTGTATTCACTAAAAAATATTGGGGCTGAGATAAACATATAAGAAGTATTTTTATGCTGTCCTCTTCTTGTTTTTGTGTACTTTAAACCATTTAAGTTTTGAGATCATTGTAACCAAGTGATGAGTTAAAATTAATATCCTTTCATAGAGTGTTTAATAAAAATTCCAAACAACTCCCAAAATGATAGCATGCATGAAATCTCTCAAGGTATTCCAGACTGGAGGCATCTGTAGACAACAAAATGATTACAGTATTCCTATAAGCAATTTTTACTAAAGGAAAAGTGAAAGTCACTGAGTAGTGTCTGGCTCTTTGGGCTCCATGACTATACAGTCTAAGGAATTCTCCAGGCCAGAATGCTAGAGTGGGTAGCCTTTCCCTACTCCAGGGAGTCTTCCCAATCCAGGGATTGAACCCAGGTCTCCCGCATTGCAGGTGAATTCTTTATCAGCTGAGCCAAAAGGGAAGCCCAGGGAATTTTTACTAAATTTTTAAATTTACAAGGGAAATAATAAAGTCCGTGGCTATTGCTTGTCTTAAGGTCAGGAAATTCTTAGAAGCTAGTCTCTATAGAGAAAATTCACGGTAGTATAGTCTGTTAAAGTTCTACACATTAAAATCCAGAATCTAGAGACTTAAACTATCGAAAACTTGGTAGAAGACAAATAGGGAGGTGTCAGAGAGAGAGATCTGTTCACACTTTTAACACTGTGTGTGACTCTATACAATCTGGTCTTGCTCAACGATGAAGAGCCTAATTCTCTAGCTATAACAGTTGAAACTGACTTTAGCCCAGGATTTCTCTGCATTATTTTACTGATATTTAGTGCTAGGTCATTTTGTTCTGTGGTCTCATGTCTTGTGTATCATAGGATATCCAGCAGTATCCTTGGCCTCTACCCATTAGATGCCAGATGCTAGTAGCATCATCTTCCTGAATTATGACAAAAAAAAAAGGTCTATAGACATAGGAGGATGTTCCCTGTATGGGGTGGGGTGGGCAGAGGTGGGGAACAAAGTTCCCTACCCATCCCTGCAACTGGGAGAACTAGTACATTGCAATCCCATTTAACCTTAAGTCCCTGTAAATATCGTGCTCATAAGTCAGAATTCAGCATACTTTTCAGGTTTTTTTTGTTTTTTTTTTTTTTTTTTAAGTACTCAGTGTTTGCAACACTAAGAAGAACAAAAGGAGAGGAATCTGGGGGACTCCATCAGGCTGTAGAATTTTAAGCATGTACTGTCAGAACAAGGAAGGTGCTACTAGCCCTGCATTGCCACAGCTGCCTCTCATACCCAGGAAACTTCTGAACACGCTCAGGATTCAGAACACATATTTCTTTCCACCTTAATTACCAAGACCAGTAGAAGCAATGATATGCCTAATCACACATTATCCTTCCAAACCTCATGTACTCGTATGTCATTCATTTCAGTTCAGTCACCCAGTCGTGTCTGACTCTTTGTCACCCCATGGACTGTAGCACGCCAGGCTTCTCTGTCCATCACCAACTCCCAGAGCTTACTTAAACTCATGTCCATCGAGTTGGTGATGCCATCCATCGAGTTGGTGATGCCATCCAACTATCTCATCCTCTCTCATCCCTGTCTCCTCCTGCCTTCAATCTTTCCCAGCATCAGGGTCTTTTCAAACGTCAGTTCCTCACATCACGTGGCCAAAGTACTGGAGTTTCAGCTTCAGCATCAATCCTTCCAATGAATATTCAGGACTGATTTCCTTTAGGATGGACTGGTTGCCAGGCTTCAACAGTACATGAACTGTGAACTTCCAGATGTTCAAGCTGGATTTAGAAAAGACAGTAGAACCAGAGATCAAATTGCCAAGATCCGCTGGGTCATTTAAAAAGCAAGAGAGTTCCTGAAAAGCATCTACTTCTGCTTTATTGACTACACCAAAGCCTTTTACTGTGTGGATCACAACAAACTGTGGAAAATTCTTCAAGAGATGGGAATACCAGACCACCTGACCTGCCTCCTGAGAAATCTGTATGCAGGTCAAGAAGAAACAGTTAGAACTGGACATGGAACAACAGAGTGCTTCCAAATTGGGAAAGGAGTATGTCAAAGCTGTAAACAATCTTCCAGCTTCAAGGAACTTTGGGAAATGCTGCTTATCACTTACTGACTCTTGCAATGCATGTAAGAAGATAAAAATGAGCTGTGGGCTAAAATACCATATCCGGTAAGCCCCATTTTGGTACATCAGCTTATTGTACCCTCTGTAGAAATGTGCTTTATCTGTTCACTTATTAATTCATTTATTCAATCATCAGCCAGAAAATCTTTCAACAAGGACTTACTGAATAATGTGTTAGACTCTCCTAGGTGCCAATAATGTGCAGTAGTTTATTGAAACATGTCAGTAAAAAAGGCTAAAAGTTGAGTGGGCATAGGGATGGCAGAATCGGACTTAGAGACACCTTTAAACCTTCTTTCCTTGTTCATACTTTCCCTCTGCCTCTCACCATCCTTTTTCTAGAGTGTGCTTTTCACAATGTGTAGAACCATATTCCTAGAAGTTCCAGAATTATACCCTGACAACTTCACAACCACACAATCTTTCTTTCAATAAATATATATGGAGGACCCATTAAATGTTTATCATTATGTTAGGCACAGGTATGGGCTGTGAGGAACCCGAAAGGAAAGGGCTTCCTTCTTCCAACTAAAGTAAAAAATAAATAAATAAACAAATAAATGAGTAATAGGAACAGAGGGGCTTCCTAGGTGGCTCAGTGGTAAAGAATCCTACTGCAATGCAGGAGACCTGGCTTCTATCCCTAGGTTGGGAAGATCCCCCGGAGAAGGAAATGGCAACCCACACCAGTACTCTTGCCTGGAGAATCCCATGGACAGAGGAACTTGTCATACTATAGTCCATGGGGTCACAAGAGTCAGATGCAATTAGCCACTAAACAACAACAATAGAGAAGGAACTTAGTTTTTCCAGCTTGAGTCTTATGCTTCTTCCTGAACCAAGAGGTGGATAGAGTACTATGTCTGACCCAGTAGGAGTAAAGTGTTTACACATTTGGATCATTCAGCTAATGAGGAAGGAGAAGGTGGTGGTCAAGGTAGGATCCAAGCATGACATAGCTACTAGTAGAACGCCTGTGAGACAGAAAGCTTCCACATTGTGTCAATGACAAATCTCTGTTATGAATCCATCACTAGGCTAGGTGCTAAGAATACTGCAGCAAAGAAGCTATCCCTGGGAAGACTTTGCTGTGACACTGGATCTGATCACCACTCACTCCTCAGCAGCAGATCTGATCACGACCTCTCTTCCAGGTGACCAGTTTGCATATAATACTACTGTTGCTATTATTTGTATTTATCCTTCTTGGTGGACTATGAAAACCTTAAATCAGAAGCCTCTGGCAATCATGCCTGGCATGTAGATGTGATTCTGTGTATGTTTGCTGGCTAAATGTTGAGTGAAAAAACACATGATTGATTGATTAAATAAATGAATGAATGTCTTCTTTTCATACTGAGACAGTTGTAGATGGGTTTCTAAAGCAACCCTATTGGAGGAGCGAATCCGATTCACTGGAAGGGTGATGGAGGGGCCTTTGATCTACTCTGACATGTTTCAATTTTGGCTTATCTTTCCTTTGCTCCTTTGCTATAATTCTATCTTCTTGGCTATGAGATTTTTATTGCATTTCTGATATGTGAATGAATCACCACGTAAAACGTAAGCTCTTTGTTGAATAAAATTACACAAACAAAATACTCCTGGAAAAATGAGGCAAATAAGTCTCTTCAGCAGTGGTTATTTATAAGAACCCCTCCACCTTTAAAATGTTCTCATTTCAATAGCAGTCAGTGTTTCTGGTTTGAATTTTAGTGAGAAAGACATATGATCTGTGAGAAGTGGCATTTTATCTTGGTTGGCTATGAAACTGATAATGACTAAAAGTAGTTTCAGTCACCATATAAAATGCCTTCAGATTTCTTTTATCTTTATGTGTTGGGGGGCAGGGAGAATGAGATGGTTATGACTTTGATTAAAATCAATGAAGACCATTGCTAGTTTTAACACATGGTGACAATACTGTACACCACAGTGGCACATAAAATGATATCACCTATAAATCCTTTACCCTTTCTGATGCATCTAAGAAAACACATGAAATCATTTTGACTGATTAACAAGGCTATACTCGGCAGGCACTACTGACCCTGAAGTTATTGGTATTACGTAAAGCATCTGAAGCCATAAATCAGGAACAGTTTGCATTATTAACAGCAGAAAGATGCTTCATAAGAAGAAAGAGAAAGGCAACAGTTATTTAGGATTATTTGTGGTGTGTTTCCACCTTATTGCTGTTTGGATGATATTAAAAAATCTGTGATATTCAATTCTTGCAAATGGGGCTATGAAGATTAAGTGAGGCATCCCGGAGTCAGAGAAAGGCAAATAGCTCAACACACATATTATTTTTACCTTTCGGAAGGGCTGCTTATACTTCCTTGTATACAATAGATATGTTCAAATGTGTTATTGATTCTCTATACTTCCTATTTTCATCCAAAGTTGCCTACTTCACTCTTATCCTCCAATTAAAATACTCAACTTTTGCTCATAAGTTTGTGGTAATAGTGCAATACTGGGAGAGAATGGAGAAACATTGAATAGTTTGTGACGTAAACATGGACAAAAATAAAACAGTAGAGCATTTGTCAAAATAAAATGAATAAAAATCAGCAAATATTCTATGTACTATGTCTGCTGTTTGGATCAATAGCCTTTGCATTACATTAATTGGACAAAGGCCCATCTTTATCACTAATCATATATATATATATATATATATATATATATATATATATATACACCCCTGAATAGTATTTACAGAAATATAAACATATACCTTTCCAGGGTATTTTTCATCACTCTATCAAAACCTTCTGAGACAGAAGCAAACACAAACTGGGCTTGTTGGTTCCAATACTACAGTTTATGTAAATTTAGTATTACTAAAGTATTGTGCTAGCATCATTTTATATAATATCTGTAGTTGATAAATGTGGTAATAAATTTCAGATGAAAGTTTACTGTTATTAGATCTATTTGGTATTATTTTACTTAATTTTATTATCAGAAATTGTTTGGGTTGCAAACAGCAGAAATGGACTCAGTAATTAATTTAAAATACTAGATTTTTAGCTTCATCTGAATTGATCTCCAGGATATATATAGTCTTTACTTTCAATAAATTTTCCAAGCCAGCTGGTTTGACTTGACAAAAAGAATGTGGAACTAGTTTTCTATAATGGATTTTAAAGCTTACTGGGCACATAATTATTGCTATTTTAAATATTCATTTATTTATCTGTATAACAAAATTAATAATATCTGTATCTCCTAGGATTCTTGAAAGAATGAAATAGTGAGATGAAAGCATTTTGTAAACTGTAGGACACTGAACCAGTGTCTTACGACATTTATGCTTCCTTAGTTTCAATCTTATAGCCTAAATAACTGCACTCTAGAACCTTCAAGAAATTGGATTTGAGGAAGGATATAGTGGAACTCAGAGAACCAAAGGAAAAAGGGGACAGTGTCACATCAGGAAACGGTGGGATCAAGGTGACCGTAGGGACTTAAACTCTGAAAAATAGGTAATGGATAGAGCTCTACCTATACAAGAGTTAAAGAAGCTCAGCAAAACTGTCATTTTTTTTTTTTGCTATTATCTTGATTTTTGAAAATATAAAGATTTTAAATGTCTAAAGTTTTGATTGACTTTGATGTGCAACGTCACATTTTCCCCCAGTTTTTCACTACCTCTGTTTTGCTGCTACTCCAAGCAGACGCTTAGTCTGTCCCTAGGCACTGCCATTAATATGATTCAGCTCCAGTGACTTTCAGATTCCCCGTCTCTGCCTTCATGTTTCAAATAGGCCGCAGAGAGGATCTCAATAGTTCATCTTTGGTTAATTATAATACCTCCCTGATGGCTCAGACAGTAAAGAATCTGCCTGCAATTCAGGAGTCCTGGGTTCGACCACTGGATCAGGAAGATGCCTTGGAAAAGGGAATTGCAATCCACTCCATATCCTTACCTGGAGAATTCCATGTATAGAGGAGGCTGGTGGGCTACAGTCCATGGGATCACAAAGGGCCAGACATGAGTGAGTGACCAACCCCACAGACCAAAGGATGCAGGGCCAAGCATCCCAGACATGGCTACTGAGGCCCTATCCTTTTCATGAGGACATCTCCAGGGCAGATAGAGTGCCCTGATCTGGAAATCCATTCTTTCCCATTTTGAACTCTATCTGCTTTATGTTTTACCTGCAAGTTGGGTTGCAAAGATTTAGACATGACAGAGCAACTAACACTTTCACTGGGATTGTTTATGTTCTCATCTCCGACTACCTAGTCCCTCATTACTTAAAACTTCCTACATGAAAACTAAAACCACAAAATATATAATAATGCAACAAATTAAGTGAAAACTGGATTAAACATTCATTATGCTACATAGTCAATGTAAAAGTTTATAGAAAAAACTTCACAAAAGAGAGAAGAAAAAAGTCTTCACCTAGGAGAAAGAAGACACAGGAAATACCCTCATCTCAAAGATGGGTGTGACCTCTATTTCATTTTTAATTCACACTTCAGCTCCCACAAATAAATCTTGAGACAAGACTTAACATCTACTCAAAAGTGAGCCAGCAACTTTTGTAGTGACATCTGCCATTTGCCTCTCTTCCTCAACAGCTCTTGTGTTTTCCATCTTCAATGCCTCTGTTATGGTGAGAATGTGAAGATTCTTCACTCTTGCTCAAGTGTTTGCACACTAGCTTTATTTGCTATGTAGTATATTCCATTGGCCCTACTAACCCTACCCTTACCCCTAGAAGCTGCCATTGCTGAAGTTTTAGGCAATGAAAGAGATAAAGTGATGGAGACCTCTCTACATAAAATGCCCCAGTGGCTATTTTATGCCTAAAGAAAAAAAGGATATTCCTTTCTTTTTGCTCAGTTCAGTTCAGCCGCTCAGTCATGCCCGACTCTTTGTGACACCATGAACTGCAGCACACCAGGCTCCCCTGTTCATCACCAACACCTGGAGCTTGCCCAAACTCAGGTCCATTGAGTTAGCGATGCATCCAACCATCTCATCCTCTCAACAGAGTCCCCTTCTCCTCCTGCCTTCAATCTTTCTCAGCATCAGGGTCTTTTCCAGTGAGTCAGTTCTTCACATCAGATGGTACATGCTGCTGCTGCTGCTAAGTCAGTTCAGTTGTGTCCGATTCTGTGCGATCCCATAGACGGCAGCCCACCAAGCTCCTCTGTCTCTGGGATTCTCCAGGCAAGAATACTGGAGTGGTTGCCATTTCCTTCTCCAATGCATGCATGCATGCTAAATCGTTTCAGTCATGTCCAACTCTGTGTGACCCCATGGACAGCAGCCCACCAGATGGTACGTTCCTATTTGCGTATGAAAACAGGGTTGTTTGCGTCTTATCATCTTCTCACTCATACACCAGCCTTTCCATTTCTCTTCAGTTCAGTTCAGTTCAGTTGCTCAGTCGTGTCCAACTCTTTGCGACCCCATGAACTGCAGCATGCCAAGCCTCCCTGTCCATCAGCAACTCCCGGAGTTAACCCAAACCCATGTCCACTGAGTCGGTGATGCCATACAACCATCTCATCCTCTGTCGTCCTGTTCTCCTCCTGCCTTCAATCTTTCCCATCATCAGGGTCTTTACAAATGAGTCAGCTCTTTGCATCTGGTGGCCAAAGTATTGGAGTTTCAGTTTCAGCATCAGTCCTTCCAATGAATATTCAAGACTGATTTCCTTTAGGATGGATTGGTTGGATCTCCTTGCAGTCCAAGGGACTCTCAAGAGTCTTCTACAACACCACAGTTCAAAAGCATCAGTTCTTCGGCACTCAGCTTTCTTCACAGTCCAACTCTCACATCCATACATGACCACTGGAAAAACCACAGCCTTGACTAGATGGACCTTTGTTGACAAAGTAATGTCTCTGCTTTACAATATGCTGTCTATGTTGGTCATAACTTTCCTTCCAAGGAGTAAGCGTCTTTTAATTTCATGGCTGCAATCACCATCTGCAGTGATTTTGGAGCCCAGAAAAATAAAGCCAGACACTCTTTCCACTGTTTCCCCATCTATTTGCCATGAAGTGATGGGACTGGATGCCATGATCTTAGTTTTCTGAATGTTGAGCTTTAAGCCAACTTTTTCACTCTCCTCTTTCACCTTCATCAAGAGGTTCTTTAGTTCTTCATGAATGTTGAAAATCTCAGTTAGGAGACCAAATGTGTTACATAAGAAATAGCTCACATTCTACTTGCCATTGTCCTATCTTCATGTGATGACAGGAGCTTGTCCCCTTAGGAATAGATAAGCTCATACTCTGAGAAAGATTGGAAACAATCTGGGTTCTTAAAGCTATTAATGACCTGGAGGATTCACCAAGTGTGAAGACTTCCTACTCATGGACTTCTTGGTTTTTGAGATAATGCGTATTCTTTGTTTTTTTAAGGCCAGTAAGGAAGATTCTCACGTAAAACTGGAAAGATTGAGTAGTAATCACATAGTAAAAATGCGCAATCAGGATGGGAATTAGAAGGTTCCATTGACTAATAGTTTTTGTTTTTCTCTTCCATGCTTTCTTCTCAACAGAACCAGCTTGTCACTGGATAATTTACCATCCTCTGTCTGATGGTCTCTAGCTTTTTGATATAGTTTTAATTTTAGTTGTAGGAATGTATACGTACCTGACTTACGGTAACAATCCTACCTCCGTCTAAATGTTTCTTGAAAACTTTTCATAAAGTACATTTAGGATTTTTCATGTCCAGTGCATTAAAATATTTTAAAAGAATGGAAAGACAAAGCACCTTTCAAGCAAATCTGATTTTGTTTCCCAAAGCTATTAAGAAGTGTATGAAATTGTTTTTATATTCTGTAGGTTCTTCTTTAGTTAAATAGTCTCTGAATGACCCTTTCTTCTCACTTTTCTAAGAAGAGAAGTATTTGATTACAGCTAAGATGAAACTATATCATTGCAATCTAATTTTATTGTTTAATAAAAAGGAATTAAAAAAAACACATCTCTTTCAAGGCAGCAGAGTGAATATCTGTTTCTCTTCTTTCTCTCTACTGACGTGACTTCAAATAAAACAAAATGGACATATAAAGGCATTTATTCCCTCCAAAGTAGGGATGATGGAAGTATGTATCATTCTAGTTGCTCTATAGAACTTTTCTTTCTGGAAACACATCACTTACACACACACAGACACATGTGCAAACAGACACTCATACACAAACAACATAGAAACATTGGGGACTGGTAGCCAACAAGGCAGAAATGAAAAGAAAAAGTCAAGGATACTTCAGAAAATTTGCAACCAAGGATTAAACAAACTTTATCTTCAGAAACTCAGTAGGGCTTGGAAGTTGGAAATATGTCTACAAAAAGTAGAAATGGATGTCTGTAGAAGGAATAGTTAGCTTCTCTACTGCGCTCCTATGTCTGCCCACAAATTGCCTGGAAGAAAGGAATTTAGCCCACATGGAGAAAGGTGAAATGGTAGAAAGCAATCAAGTACTTCTCTTCAAATAAGCTAAAACATCTTTGTGGAGGGGGAGGGGAACTAAGATAGTCAATGGGAGAGATAACACCCCAGAGTTAAATGATGCATATTCTGTTATTTAGGGATCTGAAAACTCAACTGTCAGCTTTTTACCCAGTCATATTAAAGTCTGCCAAGTCCTCTACAGAGTTCACAGTCAGATTTGCTGTAGTCCCTTAATTAAATGGATAATAAGCCTCTCTAGACATCAGGGAAAATTCTTACTGCAAAAGATAAAAGCTCAAATATTTTTTTAAAAAGAGCAAGAAAAATCTTTCCCATGGGAAAAGATATATTTTGAAGGATAGAAAATAATCTAATTAGTGTTCTGAAAGAGATTTGGAAAATACTTCCTTAATAAAATGAGAACAGCCTTACTGGAAAAGGAAGAAATAACAAACAAACAAGAAAGCACATGAGTATGAAAAAAAGAAAATATGGTCAAGGAAAATCACCTAGAAAATAATAAAAAGAAATAATTTAAAAAATAAAAAATCGTTTCCTTTATAACACTTTTAGAGAATAGGAGACATAAAGAAGTCTGAAGGAACTGTATCTTGACAACAAGACATTTCTAAGGACCAGATGATTTTCCTCTCTGGATGGTCTGAAAGTCCAGGTATAGGTAAGTTGAAAATTAAGCCTGACAAACGCAAAAGCACCTTTCTGGGATAAGGAGATGCAAGAGATTTAATAACATTGTTGGCTGACATTTTAGATCTACAGAACCCCTAGATACAAAACTCATTCTCTCTGCTTGCTGATTCCCTCCCCCAGCAGGACTTTTGTTGAATGTTTGGCAGTGACAGCATGGAAGACAAGAGTTCTGGCTAGAAAGCAAAAAGAACTCTCTGTAGTCTCACAGTTCTTAGATCTTGCAAGAAGGAAGAGATTGCAACATATCCAGGGAAAATCTCACCCAGAAGATATTTGAAAAAAGAGGTAAGTTGAAATTAACTAAAGTTGCAATCTAGTCCCAAACTAGGTCAGCTACTTTCAGGTTGAAATGATCATTTTCTTACACCAGTTACCAAGTTACGAAATTCCCATCTGGCAAACATTTTATTCAGTTTATAAGACTCTTTTAAATATATGTCTGCTGCTGCTGCTGCTAAGTCGCTTCAGACGTGTCCGACTCTGTCCGGCCCCATAGACGGCAGCCCACCAGGCTCCCCCGTCTAGAGTATAATAAATAATTAAGAGCTATAGAAGGTAAAGTAAATACTAATCAATAGAAAAAGTAGTCAGAGAAATAGACTCAGACATTAGAATTAGTAGACAGGAACACTGAATAGGTATCACAAATATGATAGAAGAATACATAAACAAGGCACAGAGATGCAGAATTTGAACAGAGAAGCTGAGTTTACAAAAGGAAGTAAAATGGACATTTTAGAAAGAGAAAATGTAAAACCTTAAATTAAAATTTAATTGTATGGTTAAACTTCTGGAGAAATGAAGTAGAAATAAATTCTATGTTGCTGTGAAACTAATAATGATATAAAAACTATTTGGATTGTTGGTAAATTAGTAAAATTAGGGAGTGGTATCTATCAACTAATTTCTCATCTATTACTAAATAAACAGACATTTCTAAACCTGCAAAGGAAGAATGGGGGGATGTGGAATAAAAAGGGAAATACCAATGATAAAAGTTAAGAGGAATTGCTCAAGGGACTAAAACTTGAGGTGAGGAGAGACAAAGAATTACAAGGCTTTAATTCTTATGTCTTACTAAGATAAAACTTTTAAAAATATTAATTTACAAATTTAAAAGCAAATTACTTAAATTCAAAATATGATACCCAAATGAAGAAAGTACATTAAGATGAGCTCTGTCCTGCAGCTTAAGTAGACAATGACCAGTTAAGTCATCTTGGGCTATAAAGAGAAAGGGACTTTGATATTTAGGGGCTCTTGAATGGCTTTCTTCTTTTTTTTACTTGTTTCTTCTTTTTGTTTCCAGGGGAATAATTATATTGCTGAATGAAAATGATATATATATATATATGTATATATTTATTTATTATAAAAATCTACCAGAAAAGTATAGAGGATAAAGTAAACTACTTCTAATTCCATCTTTCTCTATGACAGGCATTATCCTTAGTCAACAACTCCATAAGCTATTGCTATAAGGTTGGATGGTTCAGTGGTCAGGTAGGCAAATAAATAAAGAGAAAAACTTTTTGAAGCAACATTAAATATTACTACTATTTTAAACAGGCTTCCCTGGGGGCTCAGTGGTAAAGAATCCATCTGCCAGTGCAGGAGACATGAGTTCAGTCCCTGAGTCAAGAAGATCCGTTGGAGAAGGAAATGATTACCCACTCCAGCATTCTTGCCTCGGAAATCCCATAGACAGAGGAGCCTGGAGGGCTACAGTCCATAGGGCCGCAAAGAGTTGGACGCAAGTTAGCAACTAAACAACAAACAATTATTTTAAATAAAACAATTATTTCATTTAACAAAGAAGAATTTTCTAAGAAATAAAAGGATTTTTGAACTCCAACAGAATATTTCTTTACCCCAAAGATACTGTTTCATAACAGAGAGCCCTCTAATCCTAAAAACTTGTGAAAAACATTGCATATAAGTTGTCCTTTTAATAACATGTTTTAACCTTCATCAATAACAATCTCTGCTGTGAGAGATGAAGATATTAGCACTTTATACTTGCTATATTTTATAGAAAGTATAAAACTAAATGGCTTCTTAATTTTTAATAGCCATATAGATTTAATATCTATTAAAACTGTATATTATCATTTTGTTATTCAGCTTACATTTACCTTACATTTTTAACCAGTCACTGTAGGAAATAATCTTGGTTTTATTCAGATGGTTTCCTTTCCAGTTATTGTGCAGGAGCTTCTCCATTTTGAGGGATTTAACTCTTGAGTTTTGAGTAGTTTTCATATGAAGTGTTCATCAGATCTGTACAGAGAATATGGGAGTCTAATTTTGTTTTTCTTTGTAGAAGAGATCCAGAAGCATGTTTGAGAATATTTCAGGTTGCCATTTCGCTTGACTTGTATTTTGTCTGGGTGGAATGTTTTGAGCCACACGATCCCTGAGAATCTTGTAGAAACAGCTCCTTTTCTTCTGACAGCGAACGTGGCTTTGAAGAAGTCTGAAGTCAGCCTAAACTCTTTCCTGCCTGAATTTAATGTGTTATTTAAACCAGAAGCACTAAAGACTGCTTTCTTTAGTGCTTTCTTTTGTTTGTTTTTTGGATAATCAGAATTTGTTCAGTAGATGGTTCTTTGTCAAGGATTTGTCTTTGCAAAGCAGGTCATTTCTTCTGTATTCTACCACAGTTTTCTCTTCATGCTCCACACACCACTCATTTATTTATTTTTTTCCTTTCACCAAATTAGACCATCTGTATGTATAAACCTTTGAAATAGCTTCTTTCACAGTTCTAATCTAATTTTGCACTAAACGTATGTCAGCCAAAGCCTGGTCAATGTAGGATAGGATGTTAAATCATAAACATCAGAAAAGCTTTCCTAAACAAAAGACCAGCCCCATTAATTTTAGTGGTTTAAATAAATGGTTAAATAAACACACACACAGAGTGGGAAGGGCACTGGCCCTTCCTTTAAGAATATGTGATGGCAGAGTAGGTGCAGATTGAACACAAAAGAGCACATTACTTTTAGGAAACACAACAAATTTAGAAGTAAACACACAAATCAGTGGCTGCCTCCATGGACAGCAGCCTCTAAAAAGCAGACCCTCTGTGGCATTGCATCTGAGATATGCAGGAGCTTGTCTAATTTTGAGATATATGGTTGTCCTCTGACTATCACCCAGCAGTAAGAAGAATTTCAATTGTGAATTAAGGCTAATCTGTTCAGACTTTTTTTAAGTAGAAAAAATACAATCTCTTAGAATATACTGGATGGTTTATTTAACCATTTATTGAAACCACTAAAACTAATGGGGCTGGTCTTTTGTTTAGGAAAACTTCTCTAATGTTTATGATTTAACATCCTATCCTACATTGACCATGCATTGGCTGACATAAATTTAGTGCAAAATTGCCAGTTATTTTAATTTATGAATTGCTAGTACTAGCAGAATGCGTAGCACAGCTGTTACTCAATATTAGAAGGACATTTTTAACATAATTTTTCTACATGATTAAAGACTACTGCAGAAGCAGAAGCTTCCAACTCAGTTCCACAAGCTATTTTGCATCCTCCTTGTCACACTATGATTTGCAAAAAAAGGCCATCTGAAGGTGTAAGATGTGCACTGGTCTCTAACTTTTCTTCTTAAAAGCAATAGTGCATTCTAAAACGCTGGGACTATAGTTTATCTTTTTATTTTTGAACTATTTGTTGTAGATTCAGTGCAACAACAAAAATATACTATACATTTACACTGTTTTGAGAACAAGACTGGACACTGGTATCATAGGTAACTCATTAGTTTGGAATGGGACTACAGTTGATTTGTAAGTGAATTTGTAAGATCCAGACAATAATTGGACATGAAAGGTGAATCTAGCACAAGTCCCCTTTTTTACAACAGGGAAAATGTGAATATATATATTTTTTGTACTATAGAATTTATAAAACAAATTTTTATAATTGATCGAAAGCAGTGAATTTCTGTGATCTTTTTCAATAAGTTGAAAATATTAATTGGTCATACAACAAAATAGTAACCTAGCTCCTTATCTCATTTTTTTCTTTTCTTACTTTATGCTTAAGTTTCTATATCTGTGGCTTGTAATAGCATTTATCAGATGCTTCAGGGGACATAATAGCAACACTATCTCGATGTAAGGTACTATATCAGAAAGCTTGTCATCATATTTAACAGACTCATTAAGAGGCCAGATTTGAGTTTGGTGTCTTCATTTATTGGGATTTTCTTCAGTTCAGTTCAGTTCAGTCGCTCAGTCATGTCTGACTCTTTGTGACCCATGGACCACAGCACGCCAGGCCCCTCTATCCATCACCAACTCCCGGAATTTACAAAAACTCATGTCCATTGGGTCGGTGATGTCATCCAAACATCTCCTCTGTTGTCCCCTTCTCCTCCTGCCTTCAATCTTTCCCAGCATCAGGGTCTTTCCCAATGAGTCAGCTCTTCGCATCAGATGGCCAAAGTATTGGCGTTTCAGCTTCAGCATCAGTCCTTCCAATAAATATTCAGGACTGATCTCCTTGAGGATGTACTGGCTGGATCTCCTTGCAGTCCAAATAACTCCCAAGAGTCTCCTCCAACACCACAGTTCAAAAGCATCAATTCTTTGGCCCTCAGCTTTCTTCACAGTTCAACTCTCACATCCATACATGACCACTGGAAAAACCATAGCCTTGACTAGACGGGCCTTTGTTGGCAAAGTAATGTCTCTGCTTTTGAATATGCTATCTGGGTTGGTCATAACTTTTCTTCCAAGGAGTAAATATCTTTTAAATTCATGGCTGCAATCACCATCTGCAGTGATTTAGGAGCCCAAAAAATAAAGTCAGCCACTGTTTCCACTGTTTCCCCATCTATTTCCCATGAAGGGATGGGACAGGATACCATGATCTTCATTTTCTGAATGTTGAGCTTTAAGCAAACTTTTTCACTCTCCTCTTTCACATTCCTCAAGAGGTTCTTTAATTCCTCTTCACTTTCTGCCATAAGGGTGGTGTCATCTGCATATCTGAGGTTATTGATATTTCTCCCGGCAATCTTGAATCCAGCTTGTTCTTCTTCTAGCCCAACGTTTCTTATGATGTACTTTGCATATAAGTTAAATTAGTAGGGTGACAATATACAGCCTTGATGTACTCGTTTTCCTATTTGGAACCAGTCTGTTGTTCCATGTCCAGTTCTAACTGTTTCTTCCTGACCTGCATACAGATTTCTCAAAAGGCAGGTCAGGTGGTCTGGTATTCCCATCTCTTTCAGAATTTTCCACAGTTTATTGTGATCCACACAGTCAAAAGCTTTGGCATAGTCAATAAAGCAGAAATAGATATTTTTCTGGAACTCTCTTGCTTTTACGATGATCCTCTGGTTGATCTCTGGTTCCTTTGTCTTTTCTAAAACCAGCTTGAACATCTGGAATTTCATGGTTCACGTATTGCTGAAGCCTGGCTTGGAGAATTTTGAGCATTAGTTTACTAGTGTGTGAGATGAGTGCAGTTGTGTGGTAGTTTGAGCATTCTTTGGCATTGCCTTTCTTAGGGTTTGCAATGAAAACTGACCTTTTCCAGTCCTGTGGCCACTGCTTAGTTTTCCAAATTTGCTGGCATGTTGAGTGCAGCACTTTCACTGCATCATCTTTAAGAATTTGAAAGAGCTCAACTGGAATTCCATCACCTCCACTAGCTTTGTTCATAGCGATGCTTCCCAAGACCCACTTGACTTCACATTCCAGGATGTCTGGCTCTAGGTGAGTGATCATCATAGTGATTATCTGGGTCATGAAGGTCTTTTCTGTATGGTTTTTCTGTGTATTCTTGCCACCTCTTCTTAATATCCTCTGCTTATTTTAGGTCCATACAATTTCTGTCCATTGTTGAGCCCATCTTTGCATGAAATGTTCCCTTGGTATCTCTAATTTTTTTTTTAAGACCTCTCTAGTCTTTCTCATTCTGTTGTTTTCCTCTATTTCTTTGCATTGATCACTGAGGAAGGCTTTCTTATCTCTCCTTGATATTCTTTGAAACTCTGCATTTAAATGGGTATATCTTTCCTTTTCTCCTTTGCTTTTGGCTTCTCTTCTTTTCATAGCTATTCGTAAGGCCTTCTCAGACAACCATTTTTCCTTTTTGCATTTCATTTTCTTGGGGGATTATCTTGATTCCTGCCTCCTGTACAATGTCACGAACCTCTGTCCATTGTTCTTCAGTCACTCTATCAGATCTAATCCCTTGAATCTATTACTCACTTCCATTGTATAATTGTAAAGGATTTGATTTAGGTCATACCTGTATGGTCTAGTGGTTTTCCCTATTTTCATCAATTTAAGTCTGAATTTGGCAATAAGGAGTTCATGATCTGAGCCACAGTCAGCTCCCAGTCCTGTTTTTGCTGACTCTATAGAGCTTCTCTATCTTTGGCTGCAAAGAATATAATCAATCTGATTTTGGTGTTGGCCATCTGGTGACATCCATGTGTAGAGTCTTCTCTTGTTTTGTTGGAAGAGGGTGTCCAGTGAATTCTCTTGGCAAAAATCTGTTAGCCTTTGCCCTCCATCATTCTGTACTCCAAGGCCAATTTTGCCTGTTACTCCAGGTGTTTCTTGACTTCCTCCTTTTGCTTTCCAGTCCCCCATAATGAAAAGAACATCTTTTTGGGGTGTTAATTCTAGAAGGTCTCGTAGGTCTTCATTGAACCATTCAACTTCAGCCTCTTCAGCATTACTGGTTTGGGCATAGGCTTGGATTACTGTGATATTGAATGGTTTGCTTTGGAGAGGGAGAGAGATCATTCTGTCATTCTTGTGATTGCATCCAAGTACTGCATTTTGGACTCTTTTGTTGACCATGATGGCTACTCCATTTCTTCTGAGGGATTCTTGCCCACATTAGTAGATATAATGGTCATCTGAGTTGAATTCACCCATTCTAGTCCATTTTCGTTAGCTGATTCCTAAAATGTCGATGTTAACTCTTACCATCTCCTGTTTGACCACTTCCAATTTGCCGTGATTCATGGACCTAACTTTCCAGGTTCCTATGCAATATTGCTCTTTACAGCATCAGTCCTTGCATCTATCACCAGCCACATCCACAACTGGGTGTTGTTTTTATTTGACTCCACTTCTTCATTCTTTCTAAAGTTATTTCTCCACTGATTTCCAGTAGCATAATGGGTACCTACTGACCTGGGGAGTTCATCTTTCAGTGTCCTATCTTTTTGCCTTTTCATACTGTTCATGGGGTTCTCAAGGCAGGAATACTGAAGTGGTTTGCCATTCCCTTCTCCAGTGGATTGTATTTTGTCAGAACTCTCCACCATGACCTCTCCTTCTTGGGTGGCTCTACATGGCATGACTTAGTTTCATTGAGTTAGACAAAAATCTGGTCCATGTGTTTAGATTGGTTAGTTTTCTGTGATTTTGGTTTCAGTCTGTCTGCCCTCTGATGCCCTCTCCCAGCGCCTACCGTTTTACTGGTGTTTTAAGAATGTCTATTGCAGCAGCGAGTTGAGGAAATTATTTCCCACTGCTAGGCTCTTTTATGTTTGCTTTTATTTTAAAGAGAAACAGAATATTTTTTCTAGGATTCTGAAAAGTCTAAAATGTACGAAGTTCCCTCCAGGGCCTCAATTCTATTCTTTGTAGTTTAGAGTGAAAAGAAGTTACTGGTTATGTGGTCGAAAATACATATATGTGTATGTGTGTGTGTGTGTGTGTGTGTGTATACAGTCTATAGGAAATTTGCCTGTTGACAAATAAGCTTAAGTTGAACAGTGTCATTTGGGCTGACATCTTTATAAGGATGAAGAGTCCCCACTGAAAAGCAATACACTGATGGCTAAAGATGATATGGATTTGGCAAGACATAAAATTTGACCACTACTTAGTATCATACTTTCTACAAGCTCTTTCATGTTTCAAAAATAAACTTGTTCAGATGCACTAATTTGGTAAAGTCTCTTGATCTCGTTTCTAAGACAATGCAAATTCTTTAAGTTTTTCTTCAAAAGGAGATATGAGCTCCTGTTTATTCTAATCTCCCTGCCTTACAATGTCACACTTCCAAGATAATATTCTCGACCACAACACTAATTTAGAGCATGTAGAAGAAGGTAGCAATGTACACTCACCCATTCATTCTTTGTTCTTTCAACAAATATGTATTGACTTTATTATTTACCAGGCATATTCAGCATAAATTAAAATATGTTCCCTGCACTCAAGCAGCTCAAAGTCCAGTCTATGTGTAATTGACTCCAAGAAATAAGCGCTGAGAGAATGCTTTTTAGAAGAAGTCTTTATCACGACTGTGTATGATCTTTACAGTTAAAAAAAAAATGATATCTTTGGAACTAAGAAGATGATATAGGTTGTGTGTGTGTGTGTATGTGCACACACGTGTGTATGTGCTTAGTTGCTTAGTCATGTCCAACTCTTTGTGAGCCCATGGACTGTAACCTGCCAGGCTCCTTTGTCTATGGGATTTTTCAGGCAAGAATACTGGAGTGGGTTGCCATTTCTTCTCCAGATACATAGGGTAGTGTTGACTGAAAAAAATGCACAACCTAAAAATTGCGAATTATGTTTTATTTGGTAGACTTGTTGAGGACTTAAGCCTGGGAAGCAGCCTCTCAGATAGCTCTAAGGGACATCTCTGAAGAAGTAAGGGAGGGGTCAGGATGCTTAGGATTTTTTGAAATAATAACCAAGTAATTGAAATATCAAAAGATGACTGTTAATTAAAGAAAACCAGACATCTCAACTGAATGAATTTAGCATCACTTTGCTACATATGGGAAGATGGAAGAATCTGGGCTTATTAAACTCATTCCTTTGCTATGCACGTGAAATATCTCAGGCAAATATTCTGTTTTTCTCCATCCTGAATCCCCTCAGGATGTGCAGTTAGGGGCAGTTGCAGTGGCTAAAAACTTGATATGGTAAAAGACATTTTTCATCCAGAGTAGTCATCCTTTCAGTTCCTCTAAGAGACTGGACAGTCTACAGTTTTGGAATGTTCTCAATTCAGCATGTAGTAGTATCTAACTGCTGCTGCTGCTGCTGCTAAGTCACTTCAGTCGTGTCTGACTCTGTGTGACCCCATAGACGGCAGCCCGCCAGGCTCCGCCGTCCCTGGGATTCTCCAGGCAAGAACACTGGAGTGGGTTGCCATTTCCTTCTCCAATGCATGAAAGTGAAAAGTGAAAGTGAAGTCGCTCAGTTGTGTCCGACCCTCAGCGACCCCATGGACTGCAGCCCACCAGGCTCCTCCGCCCATGGGATTTTCCAGGCAAGAGCACTGGAATGGGGTGCCATCGCCTTCTCCGAGTATCTAATTAGTAGGAGGCTCACATGTGAATGGGATTTACATACCGAGAGGCATCCATGAGAATGAGGTTCACCACAAAGACCTTTTGCAAACCTTAGTTTCAAACTTGGTTTAAAAGTCAAGAAAAAAAATTACCTGGATTAGTGCCAGCAGGTACTGTGCTCTTTCAGAAACTCAGAAAATGGATTTAACAACTTAATTAAGCCCTCACAGGAGAGCACAGACAAACTAGGCAATTTCTGGACAGGAAGATTTCCTTCCTGCTTGGGTTCTAACTCATTTCAATGTCTTAGGCTACTTCAGTAGCAGAGGGATGAAAATTAGGTACTTTTGGCTCCTACTTAAGTGTTTTAGGCAGACAGCAAACTGAGGTAGCTGTTTTTTGGGGGGAAAAATCATTTCCAGGGCACACAAGAGAAAAATTGTCATTTCTCAAAAATCTAAAAGGAAGTCTGCTAACACAGAGTTTTAAAAGGAAAAAGAAGCAAAATCAATGAGGAGAAAGAATTCTGAGATTACTGTTTGAGTGAAGTGCTCTGATTAACACTAAAAATGTAATCCACCATACACTCACATTTCAGACCCTAGGGTGATTTCAACAGAGGTTTTCTAAAGCATGGAGTGAGGGAGGCAATCATTTTTTTTTTTTAATTCTCAAAATATGAAATGAAATTTTAATCTGGAAGTTTATTATCTCTCTTGAATTTCACAACGCAACAGCAGCCAACTTGTGCTCTGATTGCTGAGATGCAGTTATAATAGCAGTGAAATTTCATTATCTCCCCAAACCCTGCATGCATCCTTCAAACACCATTCATTCAGACCAGCCTGCGTTTGCATGCAGCTCCTTAATTTAGCAATTCCAGTGCTGGTCTTGGTTTTGTTTTGCTGTCAGGTATCTGATGATGGTGTCTTCTTCACTGAAATGTTTCCACGTTACATTGCCCAGGACAAAGCTGTTTTGTATGCACAGGAACTTGCTTCAGAACTTTAAACTATTTTCTATTCTACAGTGGTTAATTTTTCATTTTATGTAGCACCTTACTGAAGAGTAGTCAACACAGTTAACAATACATTGTGCAACAATAAATATTTTACTGGGTATTTCATCTCCACAAGTTAAAAGTTTTATTTTCTGTGTGGATCTGTATACAGTGAGAATTGTTAACATTTTGTGAAACCACATTTTTAATAATATGCTCGATAATCACTATCAAACAAATAACCTGCACTTTAATAGGCACTCCAAACATTAGCTGCCATTTCTGCTCAACTTAGTAGACTCTAATAAAAGTATTTTATGGGCAGAGGTTTATTTTTCTTAACATGATATATTACGTAGATTTCATCAGTACATAAAAATGTTATCTTGGGAACACTGGATGATTCATCTATTTCTAAATTATAGCACATTCCTGTCACTTCCACATGAGATCATTCTAATTTTTAAATATATATATATATAAAATAGTTTGGATTGGGTCATGTTTCACACTTTATTCCATTTGAATTAATGATGTTATTTACTTGGAACTTGATTGTATACTTGCCTCGCATTCTACGCGGTAGTTCATAAGAGGCAGCCAACATAATAAAGAAGGAAAATGTTATTTACTCTCTTTCTCAATTCTCAGGAGCTTGGTGGAAATTCTACCCAATAAAATGTGTTTAGCTTGTTTCTGCATTCCTTTAAGGCTCAATATACAGGAGCAGGCAGCAGGAGTGCCTGAGAGTAACAGCCTTTGTACGATTTCAGTCTTGCGCACCCGCAGCGCTTGCCCTTGATGTGGGAAACAAACGCATCCTTAGTTCTGAAACTCACTGATCCCAGAGACAAAACTGTCGCCTACCATGGACCTCCAGCTTCAGGAGTCCTGCTCTTGCCTTCCTAGCCCTGGGGGAGGCCAAAAATATCACATAGTAAGCAGTCCAGTTCTTCACAATAAATATTTTCTCAGAGCAGCTCTATGCATTAAATGAGAAATAAGTCCAAGACAAAAAAAATCCCCCTAATTTTAAAAATAATCAATTTGGCATTCATCAACTAAATCTAAGCCTCACCAGGAGTCTAGTGCAAGGCCATAGTACCCATGTTGTTTGATGGAAGTGGTTGTGTACTCCAAGGGTTAGAAGGAAAAGCAAGACTGGCATCAGAGCAGCAAGGGCATAGGGAAGAGTCAGTCTTGGTGTGCGTTTCTCACTTAAGAGAGCCCTACCACATGCTTGCCATTAAAGGGAACAGTGTGAAGTTAAGCAGCAAGGGTAGTAAGCCAGGCAACTCAGGCCATGGTAATTTAAATTGTTTGTAGTTTGTAGATCTGTGGTTGCCATGGCTCAGGGGTGGAAGTAAGGAAGTTTTCCAAGACCCTTCGGCTTTGTCTTGGTTCTGGGCCCCAACAGCACTTTAAGCTAAAATTTCAAATACCCAAGAGCCATATGCAGGTAGCTGTACTCCAGAGGCTGCAATTGACTCATTTGCAGTTTGAAATGAGCTTCTTTTAAACGGAGGAAAGTCATGAGAATCAGCAAACCTTAACTGTGCTAGGAAATCCTAGGTAAGCCGCTTGAACAATTTGGGTGACATATGGTAAAATAGGGCTTACTATGATCTGACTCCTTCTGTCCCTCTCAAATTCATATGTTGAAATCCTAATGCCCAAGGTGATGGTGTCAGGAGTTGGGGCCTTTGGGAGGTGATTAGAGCATGAGGGTGGAGCTCTTATGATGGGATTAGTGCCCTTACAAAAGGTGCCCCAGAGAACTAGCTAATCCCTTCCACTGTATGGGGATACAATATGTGGCCCTCACATGACCATGCTTGCATCCTGGTCTTATACTTCCCAAGATCCAGAACTATGAGAAATAAATTTCTGCTGTTAATAAGCTAAACAGTCTTGTGTTATTTAGCACATATGGACTAAGATAGGGCTCTTCTAAGCCTATTTTTCTGTCATTCTTTATTAAGATTTCAAGGAGGATAGAGTAGCTTGCATTGTCCTTCAAACCCTGCTTAACTGGTTGTCTGTAATTATCCACCACTCATCTGAGCTGTCACTGTTCTGTATTGAAACTGACATAGAATTCAGCCCCTTTGTCTTTTTATTCACAAAATATCCATAATTACAGTCTAACAAGACAAAGATAATTAAACAATTACCACCCCTCAGAAAAAATAAAAATAAATGCAAATAAAAGTAAGCACTCTAAGGCCATTTTGTGTGGAGCAAAATATAATGAATATTTTGGGAAATAGACAGGACTTACATTTCAGCAACACACACAACTTTAGATTGATTATGGGGTCTTCTTGTCCTTAAGAAATCCCTCAGTGGTCATTCATGCCAATCTGAGTTTCAGCTCTTGGCAATGTTGTTCTCTCTTTGTTCAATAGATCTTGTCCCTCGTTGCTCAAAAAGCCAAGCTTTTTCTTTTATAATTTTTAATTTTAAAATTAATTTATTCATTTTAATTAGAGGATAATTTCTTTACAATATTGTGATGGTTTCTGCATACATCAACATGAATCAGCCACAGGTATACTTACTCATAACCGAAGCTCAGCATCCTGAGGGATATCTGAGAACTTCAAAGTATTTTCCTCCAAACAATGGTGCATATGTTCCAGGCCTCACTATTTCTTCTTCTTCAACTGAAAAAAAAAAAAAGAGATTTATTTATTTATTTCTACATAACTTGTACTGAGCGACTGAACTGAACTGAACTGAACACTCCCTTTTCCTATCTCATGTAACATGAGAATCTGAAGTGGAATTATTTTCAAGATTCATACCTATATTAGAAAGAAAAGAAATACCTCAACATTGTATCAATTTGAAAATACTTGTGAATTTATCAAATTTTGATGCATATGATGAAGAGACATTAACAGCTCCAAGGGCTAGGAGAAAAGTGAATGGGGAATGATGAAGATTTGAAGTGTGTATGTAGCCATGTAGTGGGGAGGGAAGGGGTCAAGATGCCCTCTGTATGCTGGCTTTTAAGGTTTAGAGATAAAGGGCAGTGAGTGGTGGGATTGATGCTGGGTACTTCTCCAGTGATCATTGAAAGATATTTTTCTCCTCACTTATGGATGAAGATCAAATTAGGTGTCACAGTGCAAAAATGCAAGAGCCCCTTTAGCCTATCCTTATTTTGCTGAATTTGTCATGATTCAATTCAGTTCAGTTCAGTCACTCAGTCGTGTCCAACTCTTTGCGACCCCATGAATCGCAGCACGCCAGGCCTCCCTGTCCATCATCGACTCCCGGAGTTCACTCAAATTCATGTCCATCAAGTCAATGATGCCATCCAGCCATCTCATCCTCGGTCGTCCCCTTCTCCTCCTGCCCCCAATCCCTCCCAGCATCAGAGTCTTTTCCAATGAGTCAACTCTTTGCATGAGGTGGCCAAAGTACTGGAGTTTCAGCTTCAGCATCATTCCCTCCAAAGAAATCCCAGGGCTGATCTCCTTCAGAATAGACTGGTTGGATCTCCTTGCAGTCCAAGGGACTCTTGGAGTTTTCTCCAACACCACACTTCAAAAGCATCAATTCTTTGGCACTCAGCTTTCTTTACAGTCCAACCCTCACATCCATACATGACCACAGGAAAAACCATAGCCTTGACTAGATGGACCTTTGTTGGCAAACTAATGTCTCTGCTTTTCAATATGTTATCTAGGTTGGTCATAACTTTCCTTCCAAGGAGTAAGCGTCTTTTAATTTCATGGCTGCAGTCACCATCTGCAGTGATTTTGGAGCCCCAAAAAATAAAATCTGGCACTGTTTCCACTGTTTCCCCATCTATTTGCCATGAAGTGATGGGACCACATGTCATGATCTTCGTTTTCTGAATGTTGAGCTTTAAGCCAACTTTTTGACTCTCCTCTTTCACGTTCATCAAGAGGCTTTTTAGTTCCTCTTCACTTTCTGCCATAAGGGTGGTGTCATCTGCATATCTGAGGTTATTGATATTTCTCCCAGCAATCTTGATTACAGCCTGTGCTTCTTCCAGGCCAGCGTTTCTCATGATGTACTCTGTATATAAGTTATAAGCAGGGTGTCATAATTAAGTATTTGATAATTAGTTTTACATATCTACAGCTAGAAATACTCAGAATTGTTGTTGTTGTTTAGTTGCTAACTCGTGTCTGACTCTTTTGTGACCCCATAGACTGTAGCCCAACAGGTTCCTCTGTCCACTGGATTTCCCAGGCAAGAATACTGCAATGTGTTGCCATTCCCTTCTCCAGGGGATCTTCCCAACCTGGGGATTGAACTCATGTCTCCTGCATTGGCAGGTGGGTTTTTCACCACTGAATCACCAAGAAAGCCCAATATTGAGGATTGAATAAGCTGATTCCCATAATGCTTAAGAATAACCCCAAGTACCAATTTGTGAAATAACAAGGGAACTCCTTTGTCTTCAGATGCCATGTAGGTCTTTGCTCTTAGAGTATGCTGGTTTTAAAGTGTCATTCTTAGAGGCAACATTATTTTTCTTATTTGTAGCTACTTCAGGGCTAGCTAAATATAACTCATTATTTATAAAAGAAAAAAAATCAAAGATCAGAGATGGATGATAAAGTCAGGTTTAATTTAATTGTGTTGATGGCAAATTTAGCTCACTAAGCTGTAAGAGTTTTTTTTTTTTTTTAGTTATGAAAGTTTGAACACAACAAATAAACATAAAAATTTTTTGCACTGTAACAGAACAGTATGTTCTTAAAATTATTTTGTTCTTTCTGTTGTGAAATAGAGATTGTACCTAAAAATAGTTTAAAATATACTAAAATTTAAATACCACTATTTTATATTTCTTCTTTAGAATACACTTTTTAAAGTAACTTGGACATTGGAATGCCTGCACTTTGAAATAATGTTAGCATTTGATTCATTAAGGATTTCTTTAGTCCAACATCAATAAAACCATTGGAACAAAGTGTAGTAAGTAAGGGTGACAGTTGGAGGCAGCTTGATATATTAAAAAAAATCATTCCTTAATAAAATACAAACTTTTAAAATTCTGGATTTGACCATTAAAAGCACCAAATATGACCGTAAAGAATAGCAATGATTTAAGTCATCAAGTCTTCCTTCTCAGTTTTGTCTGTTTTTTTCTTGTAAGCTTCTAGGTTTATTTTCTCCCTTGTTTTAAATATTTCAAGGGGTTACACTTCAAATTTTGTTAAAAGAGATACTTCCACAAGCTAATGGATTTCACTGTTAGTATTTTTTTTTTTCATGAAATTTAGCTTGAATTTCCTTTTCTGTTTTTTCTTTTTAAAATTTCACCCTATTACTCATAGTCATATTAACTTGTAACTTGCTGAATAATTTCTCTTCTGTTTAGATGTTTACATCATCAGATATCAATAGGCAGTTATCTTGTCCTTCTGGTAGTCTTTGCCCAACCCATCCATGCACATTTAACTCTGTTATTCTCTCCTCTTGAATCAATCTCTCAGGCTGCCATCATTCTTTGAGCATTTTCCAGGGTGTCTATTTATTCCAAAAATAGGGCATATGAAATGAAACACTATTTCACTGCGTCTTAGGTTGGATATAGAGAAAACCAATTATTTTTGCTTTCAATAATGTACTCACTTTATATAAATTGGATGATTTCCTGGTACATTGTATAAATCAGATGGTTGTACATTAAATGGTTTTTAGAATGCAGCTGTTCTTCATTGTTACTTTTTTTTTTTTAAGCAAAGGCAAATAAAATTTGTTTTGTGTATATATAGAGGAGACACTTGGAAATCTTCCTTACATAAATATTTCGGAAATCAGATGTGTTTAACATCATTGAACTTAGACAACACCCATGATTTGTTACAATATCTAACATTTGTAGAGTTTTCAAGGTATTTTTATATACTTTATCTCATTTTGCCTTCTCAATCCCTATTTAAGGTGTATAATACTTTTTCCATCTTACGATAAGGAAAGCCAAATATCAGAGAGTCTCATGGACTTGTATTGAATGATATATAGGACTATGGCAGAACCAGATCCTATTGAGGTCTTTTGCTTCTAAATTTAGCAATTTTTTAAAAGAGAAAGCCTGATGTAAAAGATTGGGGACAGAATTTGTGGTAATTTGGGGTAAAGCAGGTCAGAGTCTTGGTTCTTCCATTGACTCTTGCAACCATTGTTGCCAAAATTCAACTTCTGTATACCAGTTCAGGATTAAGTCTCAGAGACAGAATTGTGGGTGAAGTAGAAAGAAATAACTTTATTGCTTTGCCAGGCAAAGGGATCTGCCATGGGCTAATGTCCTCAAGAGTGTGGGTCCTGCCCTGGAGGAGGCTGTGGGGAGTCATATAGTGTCCAAGGGTATGATTGGCTCATGGACATTCTTTTGATTTGTAGGTGGTGAAGTAATTGGGAATCAGCATCATCAACCTTCTGGTTCCAATCTGTCTGTGGGCTATGTGCTTGTGGGGAGCATAAGGCTAACTTTTTCCACCTGGTGGGGGGTTTTAGTATCTGCAAAACAGCTCAAAGAACATAGCTCAATATTATCTATAGACCTTAAGGAAGAACCAAAAGTCCTTTGTTTAAAGGCTAAAGTATTATTACTTTATCTTGCTTGACTTTTTTCTTCTCTGCCTTTTCTCACTTCTCTGATTAAGTTTATTCTTTGACTAAAGTTTTTCTGCAGACAAAAGGCAGACAAAGGATATGGGTGGGGATCTATTATGTGAAAGCTTGTGGGGAACTGCTTGGTTACCCCATAAGCAAATTGAATAACCTATTTATTATTAAATAATAATAATTATTATTATGACCTGACCCTGAATTTTCTCATTCAAAAATGGACAGAATATTCTGTACTTCCAAAGGAGAATGTTGACTGTTAGATAAGATAACCAATGAAAAATTTAACTAGCTAGGTAGAAATGGGTGAATTTAACTCAGAAGACCATTCTATCTACTACTGTGGGCAGGAATCCTTTAGAAGAAATGGAGTAGCCATCATGGTCCACAAAAGAGTCCGAAGTGCAGTACTTTGATGCAATCTCAAGAAACGACAGAATGATCTCTGTTCGTTTCCAAGGCAAACCATTCAATATCACAGTAACCCAAGTCTATGCCCCAGCCAGGAATGCTGAAGAAGCTGAAGTTGAACGGTTCTATGAAGACCTACAAGACCTTTTAGAATGAACATTCAAAAAATGTGTCCTTTTCATTATAGGAGGCTGGAATGCAAAAGTAGGAAGTCAAGGGATTCTTGAGAGTCCCTTGGACAGCAAGGAGATCCAACCAGTCCATTCTGAAGGAGATCAGCCCTGGGATTTCTTTGGAGGGAATGATGCTGAAGCTGAAACTCCAGTACTTTGGCCACCTCATGCGAAGTGTTGACTCATTGGAAAAGACTCTGATGCTGGGAGGGATTAGGGGCAGGAGGAGAAGGGGATGACAGAGGATGAGATGGCTGGATGGCATCATTGACTCGATGGACGTGAATTTGAGTGAACTCCGGGAGATGGTGATGGACAGGGAGGCCTGGCGTGCTGCGATTGATGGGGTTTCAAAGAGTTGGACACAACTGAGCGACTGAACTGAACTGAACTGATTGCATTAACTGACACTTTTGACATTTCATGCATACTAACAAAAATATCAGCTACATTTTCCTGGAAGAAACCATTGATAGATTAGAATAGTGTTTATTACACTAACAGACAGTTATGCAAAGACTCTCCTGGGCTACTCTGGGCAAGAATAACTTTACGTAGTTCTCTCACTTCATAGAAGGAAGGCAGAGGCTGGATCCATTCTAAATCATACTGTGGTGAATTGTCATGGAGAATAAAACCACCCAGAGCCCCAGTGAGACTTATGGAAACACTGGCTAGGAAAAACTGGCTATACCACTTCAATACAACTCAAGGAACCTTAAACAGATAGCACTGCCTGGATTTCCCTCAGGATGTATTGGCCCATTTAGAGGCACTCTGAATTCAGAATATATGGAACAGTATAGGTTAGTGACATTTACTTTTATTAATATAATAAAGTGAAGTCACTCAGTCATGTCTTACTCTTTGCGACCCCATGGACTGTAACCTAACAGGCTCCTCCATCCATGGGATTTTCCAGACAAGAATACTGGAGTGCTTTGCCATTTCCTTCTCCACAAGATCTTCCTGACCCAGGGATTGAACCCAGGTCTCCCGCATTGTAGGCAGATTCTTTACCGTCTGAGCCATGAGGGAAGTCCTGTTATTAATATAATAGGAATATTTTATAGAAAACTTTGAATATTACCTGAGCTCTGTAATTCTGGAAATCAGCTACAGTTAAAGAAACCTCCCCCTTCCTTTGTATTCTGGGAAAGGGCTTACTGCAAAGAACCACTCTTTCTCATACAGCTGAGATAAATGATATGGATGATCTCCTTGTTTTCCTAACAAGAGCCAGATACGGACCCTTCAGATTTCCATTCTTTGCCCCATAAATGACTAGGTGAACTTTTAATCTCCACTGAAAAATCAGAACAAAATTCTTGTTCACCTGACTTGTCCCAACTTTGTAGTTCAAATTTTCCCCTTCTCACTTGACCTTGAACATTGACCCACCCTCAGCCTGAGCCAATATCAGAATAAGGAATGGTTTCTTTTAATGACCCTCCACTCCCAAAACTGACCACAAAAAAGCAGCATTCCCTGATCACTTATCTAATTCAAGTTCTTTTCAGCCTTGTTTACACCTTCCTGTGAAGAAAGCCCTCTTTAGCCTGACTCTAGAGATGCTTGTCATCTTGCATTCTGAAGGTTCTTTCTGTTGCAGTAGTCTTTTCAAATGGTCTGTCCTTTCATAAGTCCAGATTTGTCTTTATTTGACAATACATTGAATAAAATAGATAAAATTTTATGAGATTTCTGTCAGACTTTGTGAGCTCTATTTAATGAGATAGTTAATATATATTTTATTGAATTATATTAAGAAATATTTATTCTAGTTACAGTGAATTCGCACTATTCACAAGAAATGAACTTATTTCAACCTTAGATGAAAAATTTGAGATGTCAGCTTAAAATGGGCAAGAGGGTACATAGTTTTTTTTTTTTTTTTTTTTTCAAAATTATTGTAGGAACTACACAAGGGAAAGAATTCGAGGACTTCAGCTCTAACAGATGAAATCTAGGGAAGTAAGTCATCGAGAAGATATGGTTTCTATTTTAGGTTTGCTCCCTGAAACCCTTTGATTTATGACTTCTCCCTCTCAAAAATGAGAAGAACATTTGTGCTCACACTTTTTGCATACATGTCTTAAAATGAGTTATTTGAAATTCCTTTCTGGGTGAGTCAGTTGTGTGTATATATGGGGGACATCATACATGCTGGCGAGGTTCGAGTTCTGGGAGCTGGGGGCTGAGCAGTGGGCAGGACAGTCCAGTAGCTTCAGAGCACAGAGGAAAACAGAACTCAAAACAGAGACCTGTACTAACATGGTCTGGGTAAGATCAGGGATACCCTAAATAAAACAGGTTGTGCAATCCCATGGTGGAAATAAAAGCCAGAGATAGTGACAAGAGTCAGGAGACATGGTTTGATCAGCAGGAGGGGCCAGGTTTTGGTGGAAAGTTGGGATCTTGTCCAAGGACAGAGAGAAATTTGTTAAGAGCCTTGAGCTAATTAAGATCCCTGGGCTCCCCTGGTAGCTCAGCTGGTAAAGAATCCACCTGCAATGCAGGAGACCCTAGTTTGATTCCTCGGTGAGGAAGATCCACTGGAGACGCGATAGGCTACCCACTCCAGTATTCTTGGGCTTCCCTAGTGGCTCAGCTGGTAAAGAATCTGCCAGCAATGTGGGAGACCTTGGTTCAATCCCTGGGTTGGAAAGATCCCTTGGAGAAAGGAAAGGCTACCCCCTCCAGTATTCTGGCCTGAAGAATTCCATGGACTATATTGCCCATGGGTGGCAAAGAGTGGGACAGGACTGAACAATTTTCACTTTCACTTGAGCTGATTAGGATATGTCTGAGGCCAAAGGATAGAATAAAATGTTTAGAAATTGCCTTTATGTATTATCAGCTCATGCATAATAATATATTCTTTCTCCTTATGCAAACCCTGCAGCTTCATTTTTACCAAATATACATTCAAACAGTTGTTACTATTACTTTTTAGGGTTTTTGTTTTGTTTCCAGTTAAATTATTTCCCCAAGTGAAATTTTGCAACATATTAACTTGAAATGCATTTATTAATGTTTATTACCTTCTTCAGTTCAGTTCAGTTCAGTTGAGTCATTCAGTCGTGTCCGACTCTTTGCAACCCCATGAATTGCAGCACGCCAGGCCTCCCTGTCCATCACCAACTCCTGGAGTTCACTCAGACTCACGTCCATCGAGTCAGGAATGCCATCCAGCCATCTCATCCTCTGTCGTCCCCTTCTCCTCCTGCCCCCAATCCCTCCCAGCATCAGAGTCTTTTCCAATGAGTCAACTCTTTGCATGAGGTGGCCAAAGTACTGGAGTTTCAGCTTTAGCAACATTCCTTCCAAAGAAATCCCAGGGCTGATCTCCTTCAGAATGGACTGGTTGGATCTCCTTGCAGTCCAAGGGACTCTCAAGAGTCTTCTCCAACACCACAGTTCAAAACCATCAATTCTTCGGCACTCAGCCTTCTTCACAGCCCAACTCTCACATCCATACCTTTCTCTAAATTTTGCTTTAGCTAAAATACTGTTGTCCTTATAGACTATAGTGAAGTCGTTCAGTCGTGTCTGACTCTTTGTAACACCATGGACTGTAGCCTACCAGACTCCTTTGTCCACGGGATTTTCCAGGCAATAGTCCTGGAGTGGATTGCCGTTTCCTTCTCCAGGGGATCTTCCCAACCCAGGGATCAAACCTGGGTCTCTCTCATTATAGACAGACGCTTTACTATCTGAGCCACCAGGGAAGTCCTGTATCCTTAGAAGGTCTTTTTTGTATTGGTCAGAGCTAGGAGATGTTGGTTTAAAAAAAAAAAAAAAAAAAGACTACTTACAGAGGTTTGGGCAGTGTAAGGGCAGAAACAAGGAATGTGGAGGTACCAAGGGACTGGCAGCAGCAGAAAGCTGATGCCATCCTTAAGTCTGGGATAAAGGGGTAGGGGGGAGCAGGATGGGTACCCAGTGAGAGCAGAGGCCTGGAGGGGGCACTGTGGGACCCTAGCATAGGGTCCAGTAGCTGTGGGGGTGGTGGCTATGATTCACCAGAGATGCACTGAAAAGGAAATACTCTGACCTCTCTCTCTTCCAAGCACTTTTTGACTTCCTGCTGGCATCCCCTCTCTCAGTGGTCCCATAAACCAGAGTCCAGCGAATCATCACCAGTACTTCTTAAGGTTGGATGCCATATATATTTTACTAACTTACTTTACACACATGAATGTGTGTGTGTGATGGAAAATGGGAACAATTCTCATTTTAAAATCCCAAATCTTCTTCACTGAATGTGATTTGAATGTTCTCATCTTGTTTCCCTTTTATGTAGCAAGCTTTTGTGCATACCAATTTTTATTAATTTGGTGAGATGTAATGCTGAATATAAATAACAATTATAACTAAATATCAACATTTTTATTAAAATAAATATAGAAATTGATTTGTTAGATCTACTCATCTACTAATCTTTTAACTTTATTAAATAATCAAAAATTCTGGCATTGATTTGTTCTCTAAAAATTATATTTATTAGATTAACTTATTGGTATTTCAATTTTTTAAAAAATGATAAATTTCCAGAATTGATTTTGTTTACTCCTATGAAATTAAGCACTGGCTTTTCCTGCCTCCTATCTCCCCCTTCATATCTGTATTTTACATCTTTTCAAAAACAACTTTTGCTATTCAAGATGATAATAGACAATTTAAATTACTATAGATATTTATATTTGTAAGCATGCCTTTTATTAACATATTTTAATAGATTTTTTTAACATTCATATCTTCAAATAACATTGATCCATTACAGATAAACTTGAAACATGAATTTAATATCTCACTGTGAATTTATTTAACAAATATCTGTCTATTGAGCATGGTGCTGTAAAAGATATTAATGGCTAACATTTACTGAGCATTTAACATGCATCAGTGTATTAAAAGAATTATTTCACTTGACCCTAATAAGTCTGTGAAGCAGGTTTCATTATTATCATAGTTTTTCATAATTTGAAACTGCGAAACAGAGCAGTAAAATGATTTGCCCAGGGTCCCAAAGCTAAACAGTTGGTATTTTAACCCAACTGTTAAAATACCAGGTTTTTAATCATTGTTATCAAACATGATATGATTTACAAAGAATAATAAAGCCTTCGATGAGTTTACAGACTATTGGCATAGGCCAGTGATCAACAATTGCTCATGGGCCAAATCTGATTCATTACCTGTTTTCATAAATAAACTTTTATTGAGTCAGAGCCTCAATTACGTGTTTGTGTATTTTCCATGGCTGCTTTTGTGTTACAAAGTAGAGTTGAGTAATTATAACAAAGACCATACACCTTCAAGACCTAAAATATTTATTATCTGGCCCTTTACAGAAAAGTTTGCTAACTGCTGGCATAGATATATACATAATTAACTATAGTAGAGGCAGTATGTGTTAAGGGAGCTTCCCTGGTGGCTCAGTGGTAAAGAACGTGCCTGCCAGTGCCAGCGACTCAGGTTCTATCCCTGGGTTGGGAAGATCTCCAGAAGAAGGAAATGGCAACCCACTCCAGTATTCATGCCTGGGAAATCTCATGGACAGAGGAGCCTGGCAGGATACAATTCATGGGGCAGCAAAAGTGTCAGACACAACTAAACAACACCCTGTTCAGCATTATTTAAAAAAGAAAAAAGTGCAGTTGGACTACAAAGAATGAATGATTAATTGCAGCTTGAAAACATGAAGAATGGAAAGTGGAAAGTTTTTATAAAATTGACATTATGACTTTATGATTGAAAAGTGGGAGACACCCTAGGCCAGTGCCCTGTAGGAAAGAACAGGTACCATCAGTGTCTTTCCCCATCAAAGAAAATTAGGGCAGTTAGTTTTTCGATTTCTCCCTATCACTACTTTTGCTAGACCAATATTCCCAAAGTATTTCCAGCTCTGTCTCTCAAAGGCCCAGTGTGTGCTTGCCTGCTCCGTTGTGCCAGACTCTTTGCAACACTAAGGGCTGTAGCCCACCAGGCTCCTCTGTCTATGGGATTTCCCAAGCAAGAATACTGAAGTGGGCTGCCATTTCCTTCTCCGGGGCTCAAAGACCTGGAAATTCCACAAAGACAACGTCCTGTTTTTTTCACCAGAGTGTTTCAGTCAGATAGGGCTCTTCTCCCTCTACTGACCTCTGAATGCTCACATGGAGGCAGAATAACCTTGCTGTTCCCAAGGCTGTGTTTTTGTCCAATTCTACATTGCTAATCGCATTTCTAGGATATGTACATCTTCTGCTTTTGCCTGTATTGCAGCCTGGTGCCCTACTGTTGGCTGAGCCTCAAACTGACTTTTCTTTTCCTGAGAATTAGTAACAGTCCAGCTGGTTTTGGTTAACTGAAAAGTCCTTTTTAAACGCAGGTTGTTTCTTAAGGAACAGGTCTCTTTGAAAACTTTTCAAACATTTATGAACATATAATGCAAGATAAAGTGGACAGTGAGGACACTCAGAAAAGTCATTATCAGAGTCATTCTTACTGAGTAACCTCAGAGAGTCAAATGTCAGAATAAGAAGGAAATAAAGTGGAACACCGAAAAGACACAGAAAGGAATGAATCTCTGTAATTCCCACAAGCTCTCATTGGGAATGCTTACTTGCTCAGCGTGAATGCTAGACATGCACAACTTTGATCTATTCCATTTGTTTTATTATGTGTGCATTTCCAGGTTATCATCAGAGGTTGCTAAATATATAAGGTAACTCTAATTTTAAAAAAGTTATTACTCTATTTTTTATAGCATAATAGTTTTAAGAACATTAGAAAGGAAAAAATTGAAAAGCACATTGTTCCAGAATTCTTTGTTAAACAAATAGGCTTATGGCTCTTTTCAGCCTACTTAGATTTTTAAAAGGAAGAAAATGATTAGGAAAAAAAAAAGATATTTGCTTCAGTTGGCTATATTAAGTATGCACCAGGGTTTCCCAGGTGAAAACCAAAAGGTGGTTCAGTGGCCAAGAATCTGCCTGTCAATGCAAGAGACTCGATTTCAACCCCTGGGTCAGGAAGATCCCCCAGAGAAGGGAATATCAGCCCACTCCAGCATTCCTGCCTGAAGAATCCCAGGGACAGAGGAGCCCAGCAGGCCACAGTCCACATGGGCCCAAAGAACTGGACACAACTGAGCAATCGAGCCCACATGCACATCAAACATGCACATTTTTATACTATTTTTCTTCACAGTTTTTGACTGTTCATCATTCACAGTAATTGTTATCAAGTGTTGAACATACTCACATCGCCCTTGTCACCTTACCTCTTAATTTTCATTACATTATGTGGAAAAAATGCTACTCTCACTTTAAATCAAAGCTATGTGAAACCCAAAAGTAAATTCTTTGTTGAATAGGGATGAAAGTTAACAGGATCTGGAAGAAGGAAAAAGCTGAATTTTCAGCAGGAGGGCACTTTGTCTCTAAGTCCAATCACATCTTACTTCTCTGGAAATAAACAAGGGATTGACAGAAAGGCAGGTTCAGTTAGTGATAAAGCATAGAAAAGTATGGCCTAACCCTGGATTCCTGCCAGGACACAAAAGATTTGAGGAATTAAAATACATTTTCTAGGCTTATATATTCTTGTTCAATAAATCAAGTAAACCCAAGTTACTGATTGGCACTATGGAACTGTAAGTATAATTGTTATTCTCAAATTTATTACTTGTTAGTTCTTGCCATAAGTCTAGTTTTGATTCTTAGCTATTAATTATATGCAAGTCAATGAAAGATGACTTTTATTACAGGCATCAGAATTTAAATCAAAGAAGAATAAAACAAAATGGACTGCATGCTTGTTTGGTGGGGCTGAGAATATAGGAAGCAGTTATAGACACTGAAGCAAAAAACCCAGGCTCTCTCCTTGGATTTCCAGCATAATCTCTGACAAAACACTGGGTAGTGAAATAGCTTGGTTTCCCCCAGTTGTCTTTCTATCCATCTCTATGTCTCTTTACCACTTTCTGAGCTAAGTCTAAAAGATCTGGGAAAAGAGAAAGTAAAAGCTTTGATCATCCTAAAATGTGAGAGTCCAAATTTGTATTTTTCACTTATAGTTGCTATGTTTGGCTGGGAAATTTTGTAATGTTAAGCTTGAAATTAAATACTTCTTCATAATTTGATTCCCTGTAACTTGCAGGTTCTTAGTTTTCTACCATATTTTATGCCTTGTGTCTTCTATAGCAAACAGATTATGCCCGGGCACTTGGGTGCTTGAAGAGGGATTACATTTCCCAGAACCCTTTTTCCTATGTGGGTGGCCAGGGGGCTGAACTGCCAACAGAAAGTGAGCACAACTGATATGAAAATGTTTCTTGCCCCATTTCTCTCTCCGGCCCTGAACTTCAACCCTTTGCCCTTCCTGCCAACAAGAACAAACATGGCAGCCACGCACTTTTTTGACGGCAAAGATGCTGTCAGCCAGGGTTCACAAACGACTACACAGCCACCCGCCAATATGGAGCATTCACCTCAGCCTCCTGGGGAGAGACAACAAGCAACTTAAGATTTATTCTCAAGTCACTTTTTCTTTTAGGTCTTGTGGTAGCAGCTTAACCTTTTACCCTAACTTATACTATTAAACAAGATATAGTAAAAAAATTTTTATTTTATATATTAAAATATATAAATATATTTTAAGATTTTTTTAACTTAAACATAGTATCAATTATTACTCAGTAAAATAGATACCTTCGGGACAGTAGAACAGAAGATAAAGTACCTATTTCCCTCTTGAAACTTAGTTTCTCTCTCAAGCTTTCCAAAGCTTACATCCTACACTTAGCCTGTAATAATGATCTTTATATATCATTATTCAAGTTTTTTCCAAGCTCAATATACACTCAAATTTGTCTATGGCCTCTGACTTTGGATCTCCTGTGTGAGGATCCATGTGAATAACTATAGCTTCCTATGATTCCTTGATTCTTACATGACCCATCTGTAGTACCCCAGAAGTCTTCAATTATTCAGCTTGTCAAAGTGAACTTCCTCTATTCCCCTTGTTTTTAAATTCTTAACAAGCAATAGAAATAGGTTTCTTTTTTAAATAAAAGTTTTAAAAATTTAAAAACAGTTTTATAAAGGTGGTTTTTTTTCATAATTGAATTACAGAAATAACAAAAATTGCAACTTGATTTATCAGCCACATTGGTGTTCTTAGTAGTCACAGAAAATCATTCCCTTTATTCGTGTCTTTCAAGGCAAACTTCCTGAGGTTAGGAACCAGTTCTGTCCTGTTTACAACAGACTCCCAAGCCCCTAGCACAGACCCTGGCCATTATAAATAGTCATTAAATATTTATTAAACGGATGCATGCTGATTTTACTTTTCACTAACAAAGCTTAGTAACCATTCTTATTCTCGCTCAGTCCTTGAGAAGGTGTTCAGTTCGTGTTTCTTTGTGCTGGCAACAGACAACAGGCATATGATAATGGATATGATATGAATATCGAGTGTGCTTTGTGCTGTTTATACTTGAATGCTCATGCAACAACAATGGTGCTTGTGCTTCCTTAGTGTCTGTTACCTGGCCTGATGCAGTCAATTCAATCTCTAGGCTTAGATCAGATGTTTAACATACCTATAGAAAGGTCAAAGATAGGACCAGTATCTCTTCAAAGGTACGGATTTTTTTTCCCCTTTCCAAATACAACCAAAAAGTGCTCAACTATTTGACACAACATTGTGTTCCATAGGGAAATCGACTAGAGATGAATAAACTCTGTGTTAACTAATATCACAATAACAGTGGTTCCAAAAAATTTAGCTTCTTTAAAAAATTAAAATATGTAAAGACTGTCTTAAATTGGTTCCGCCTAGTTATGATCTATATTCTGCCTTTTGATTTCTCTCTCTCCTACCCTTGGCTCCCAGAGACAGAGTGAAGTTAAAGGTCTATAACATGAAAGTGGAAGTGAAAAGCAGCTGAGATAAAGTACTCCCCATAAAGCAGAGGCCAGGCTAGGACACCAACTATCAGATGAGACCACACTACTGATAACAGTTCCTGGTTTGGGCTGGTGGTCTTGAATTTCTCCAGTCATTCCCTGATGTTACACAGCTGCCTGTCATCAACTAGGCAAATAGTTGAATTTGAAGTAAGTGACTCATCTCCACTCGCCATCTTGGAACTGTTTGCTACAACATCATGACCAAGGCAAAAGATAGTGGTTTAAGGAAGCGCAACAACATTAAAGCAGTTAAAACAGAAAATTAGCAGAGAAGCACCCGGGACTAGTTGGAAATCAAAGCTTATCGATGCTGAAGCCTTTGTTGAAACAGCTCTGTCAAGAGGAAGCAGGTAGGGTGTTTCCAGCTCGTTTCCAGAAAGCAAATATCAGAGTGGCTTAACAATCTTGTAGTTCAAAAGCTCCTTCCCCTTCTCCTTCCCAAATTTATATTGCCATCAAATTTGCCCTGACTCTGGAGATAGTACTTCCTACCTGAATGTGATTATCTGCGAAAGCTTTATGATGGTCCAGGTCACTCAGTGAAAGATAGTTATTATCATCAGGGCTATTATTAATTTTAGACAGATTTTCCCTTACATACTCAGAGGAAGCAATTTTTGGCTGAAATCCTAATAACAATTGTGACCATCACTGGACACAAAATATGATAGCCAGTGTACAAGACAACCTTTAAAATGAGTTGAATCTAAATTTCACTTATGTTGTCATTTCCAGCAGACAGTCTAATTCTCTGTGCCCAATTTAGAGAAGGGGCTTCCCTCATAGCTCATTTGTTAAATAATCCACCTGCAGTGCAGGAGATCCCAGTTCAATTCCTGGGTTGGGAAGATCCTGCAGAGAAGGGATAGGCTACCCACTCCAATATCCTTAGGCTTTCCTGTGGCTCAGCTGGTAAAGAATGTGCCTGCAATGTGGGAGACCTGGGTTCAATCCCTTGGTCAGGAAGATTTCCCCTGGAGAAGGGAAAGGCTATCCACTCCAGTATTCTGGCCTGGAGAATTCCATGGATGGGATTATAAGTACAAGAATTGCATGTTTTAATTTAATAATAATAAATGTGTTCTTAATAAGCTTAGTGGTATTCAGATGCATTTAGGGATTTTATCTTTCATCTACATTTTGTTAGAAGAAGCTGTCTTCATAAAATCAGATGATTCAGAAACTGTATGCAGATGGGGAAAAAAGAAGAAAGAAAAATAACTTTAATCGTGTACAAGTAGATACTCAACTCATTAGCAAGTAATATCCAGAAAAGACAGTTACCATATGGAATGCTGGTGTTGGAAATCTTGCTTCCATCAAGGGGAGGGGCTGCTAAGAGGCTCAGGGATGGTTGTTAGAATGAAATTTCCCACTTAATGCTTCTCTCTTGAGCAAGTTTTCCCCCCTCTGGCTGACAAGAGGTTGTCTTTAGGCTTCATTTTCTTTGTGAGCCTTTTTGGATGTTAATATCTTTGCGACTCATTAACCTGGGGTAGTTGTTTTGCACTCTGAGCACCAAGACATCTCCTCAGGATGAACTGGGGCAAGGCAGCCTCCAAAACACACCTGGGTCTCTGGGCAGTCATCTGCAGGCGATTGCCTCCAGGTGTTTGCCAGTGGGAGCCCATTGAAAGTCAATGCAATTTAGAGCAATTTCTCTGGCAGTGGAAATTAACCTGCAGGAATCTGCCGGCAACAGGTGTATTTTAGGGCATCCATACCAGCGTCCTACACTGCCGAGACAGGACCTTGACTACCAGGTGTGATGTGGGAGGCTGAATAATTGGAGGAGGCAGGAAATCAGTGCAGGGAGGGTGGCCAAATTGCCAGTCCATATGGGTTGGTATAATTATTGGTTAACCCTCTCTTGGCTGTTAACGAAAAGCTACTTGTATACTCAAGGAGCCAGGAAATCTTCACTGAAGGGAAAAAATTATCACTCACTGCTCAAGCAGGCTTAATTTTTTGATGAATGAGGTTTTCTGCAAAGTATCATCACTTTAATGTCTGATACTTAGAATAGATGATTGCCAGGAGCCCACAGATCTACACGAAGGCACAAGGGGAAGTAAATTTTAAATGCTGAAAGCTTACTTCTTCAGAAACAAATATAATTTTTCCTGGTGTGTTTGTCCTGGTCCACTTCTTTTGAAAGACATATAGAGAGGAATATTCAGATTCAGGAAACAGCAACTGTGTTCTATACTTTCATCTCTTCTTGATTTGTATTTCTACCTGTGTTTTATCTTCATATGGTCTATTTTGTCTCCTTGATATAATTCTCTTTCCTTGGTTTGTTAACATCTATTGTTTCTTCCAAGCAACTTAATTGGCTTAAATTAAGCAAATCCAAGGTCCTGATCTATTCAAAATTCCAGTCATGGAATAAACTTTCACCCAAATCTTAATAGTCATATAATATCCATGACATACACTGATGAAAGTTATGTGCCAAAGGCTTTTAGTTTTCTTATATAACATGTGTGACACTCTTAAGAATCAAGTATTAGATAAAAATGTATTAATTTTTGCCAAAGCAATGTGCTGCTATCAGTAATTATTATTGTGAAAGTAATTGATTTTATTAAAAAATAATTATTTGGTGTTTTCAAATAATCAAATAGAGAAATTGATGGTTCTTAGGAATACTAATGGGCTTCCCAGGTGGCACTGGTGGTAAAGAGCCCTCCTGTCAATGCAGGAGGAGCAAGCAGCTTGGGTTCCTTCCCTTGGTCAGGAAGATCCCCTGGAGGAGGGCATGGCGACCCACTCCAGTATTCTTGCCTGGAGAATCCCATGGACAGAGGAGCCTAGTGGGCTATGGTCCAAAGGGTTGCAAAGAGTTGGACACAACTCAAGTGACTTAGCACACACGCATGCACATGAGTACTAATAAAGTATTGGATAGATAACTTTGGAACATATCCATTTTTTTGAGATAAGTCATGTTTACAAAATATAAATAATAAAAGACAGAATAATTAAGATTTGAATAAATCATAATTTTAGTCCTTATAAAGTTGTTTGACATAGAAGTATTGAAAGCATTAGACAAAATTGTACTTGAGTACCATATTTAGTATTTAGCTACATAATTCTATTTATGCCAAGATTTCTTTCAAAAAAAAATTCCTATTTTGAATTTTTAATGATTTTGAGTATGTCCATTTTTCTACCTCAAAATGTTCATGAGGAGGAAAATTTCCCATCATTTCATAGTACCTAGTATAAGTATTTGGTACAAATAAAATAAAGAATATGACATGAAGGAAATAAGAAAGTAAGTACTCCACACATTTTATTTTTAGTAACCAAGCTTCAAATCAACAGACATTGCAAGACAAATTTAAGAAACTTACTTGTAATTTTGGAGTCTATAGAGGTTAAATATGGGATTTGAATTTTGTCAAATAGAGTGTTCTGGTCTGCTGTTGCTGCTAAGTCACTTCAGTCGTGTCCGACTCTGTGTGACCCCATAGACAGCAGCCCACCAGGCTCCCCCATCCCTGGGATTCTCCAGGCAAGAACACTGGAGTGGGTTGCCATTTCCTTCTCCAGTGCATGAAAGTGAAAAGTGAAAGTGAAGTCGCTCAGTTGTGTCCAACTCGTAGTGACCCCATGGACTGAAGCCCACCAGGCTCCTCCGTCCATGGGATTTTCCAGGCAAGAGTACTGGAGTGTAGCAGTTCTCAAAGTGCGGTCCCTGAATCAGCAGGTCAGGATCAGCTGTGGGTTCAGGGCCCACAGAGGGTATTATTAGGAGCCCTCCAATGATCCAAGAGTGCTCCAGAGTATGAGAACCACTGTTCTAGACTGCTAACCATTTTCAGTAGTTGAAAAAGAATTTTTGAAAGTTCCCCAAACTATAAAATCTAAGGCACAAAATTTCTTCTAGGAGAGAGATGACTGAAAAACATGCTTCTGAATTTCTTTTTATTGGACACAAAACATCTACTGGCATTAGTACTCGAAAACAAGCACATTTTCGTGTCACATATGGGCAGTGTAGTGATGGTGCACATAATTTAGCAGCTGATAGTTCTTAAAAATTACTGTTCTTGCATGATAATTTCAAATTTTGAAAAATTTGACTATCAAAGTTTTTGTAATAAAATTATAGTCCTAATTAAAATTTTGATATAATTTTAAATGTATTTTTTTCTTCCATGAGTTATCTTTATTATGGTGACCTTCACTGTTAGTTGACTATTATGTTTAACAACCAACCAATCTCTGTTAGACCAAAAGGTATATTTGGTTCACTAGTAATATGAAGATATATTGATAGTTCCCTTGAAATCTAATCAGGAAGATGTCCTTTTGTTTTTTCAATCATTTATGTAGCTGCCTTTGTTTCTCTATCATACCTCCTTTTTTCCTTCATAGCACATTTTGCAATTTAAAATCAATTTATTTATTCATTTGCTTAATGAGTTGTATCTCTTTCCTACTTGACTGTCAACCTCATAAGGCAAAGATATGGTATTTAATCCCTAATGTGTAGAACAGCACCTGGTTCAAACTCAGCACTTAGTATTGTAAAATGAATGGATACATATGTGAATATATTAATATACTCAATTGCAGTGAACTGAGCACTTGATATGTAAATCAAATCAAACAATTAAAATGTTCTCCATCATAGTAATTAGTTACTATAGTTCTTCAAAATGTAAAATGAAGGGTTACAGTAGCTCTAAAATGTACTAATTGAAGGACTTTTACATGAAGTTCCCCAGGCCTCTGTGACACAAGCCCTTCATTTGTATTCCATGGACATTAATAAGTGAAGTGAAGTTGCTCACTCATGTCCGACTCTTTGCAACCCCATGGACTGTAGCTGCAGGCTCCTCCATCCATGGGATTTTCCAGGCAAGAATACTGGAGTGGGTTGCTATTTCCTTCTCCAGGAGATTCTCCTGACCCAGAAATAGAAGCCAGATCTCCTGCACTGCAGGAGATCATCTGTGCCACCAGGAAAGTCCAAACATTAATAATGGTATTTAATCCTTAAGATTGCTTCTATCCTTACTCCAACTGCCCTCTCTTTTATTATCTTAAAGTAAAACACACCCAAGCCAGCTTCCTTCAAAATAACTTTGTTTATATTATTTCTAAGAAAGTGTACGATATAGCCTTGTAAAATAGCAGAGTATCATAGCCAACTATTTCCCTCTCCCTTAAATTATAAGTTATTGCACTCATCTCACACACTAGTAAAGTGATGCTTAAAATTCTCCAAGCCAGGCTTCAGCAATACGTGAACTGTGAACTTCCAGATATTCAAGCTGGTTTTAGAAAAGTCAGAGGAACCAGAGATCAAATTGCCAACATCTGCTGGATCATCAAAAAAGCAAGAGAGTTCCAGAAAAACGTCTATTTCTGCTTTATTGACTACACCAAAGCCTTTGACTATGTGGATCACAAGAAACTGTGGAAAATTCTGAAAGAGATGGGTCAGGAAGCAACAGCTAGAACTGGACATGGAACAACAGATTGGTTCCAAATAGGAAAAGGAGTACATCAAGGCTATATATTATTACCCTGCTTATTTAACTTATATGCAGAGTACATCATGAGAAACGCTAGGCTGGAGGAAGTACAAGCTGGAATCAAGATTGCTGGGAGAAATATCAATAACCTTAGATATGCAGATGACACCACCCTTATAGCAGAAGGTGACGAAGAACTAAAGAGCCGCTTGATGAAAGTGAAACAAGAGAGTGAAGAAGTTGGCTTAAAGCTCAACATTCAGAAAACTAAGATCATGGCATCCAGTCCCATCACTTCATGGGAAATAGATGGGGAAACAGTGGAAACAGTGGCTGACTTTATTTTTCTGGGCTCCAAAATCAGTGCAGATGGTGATTGTAGCCATGAAATTAAAAGACGCTTACTCCTTAGAAGAAAAGTTATAACCAACCTAGATAGCATATTAAAAGCAGAGACATTACTTTGTCAAGAAAGGTCCGTCTAGTCAAATCTAGGTTTTTCCAGTGGTCATGTATGGATGTGAGAGTTGGACTGTGAAGAAAGCTGAGTGCTGAAGAATTGATGCTTTTGAACTGTGGTGTTGGAGAAGACTCTTGAGAGTCCCTTGGACAGCAAGGAGATCCAACCAGTCCATCCTAAAGGAGATCAATCCTGAGTATTCACTGGAGGGAAGGACTGATGTTGAAGCTGAAACTCCAAAACTTTGGCCACTAAATGGGAAGATCTCACTCATTTGAAAAGACCCTGATGCTGGGAAAGATTGAAGGCAGGAGGAGAAGGGGACAACAGAGGATGAGATGGTTGGATGGGCATCACCAACTCAATGGACATGTGTTTGGGTGGACTCCGAGAGTTGTTGATGGATGGGGAGGCCTGGCGTGCTGTGGTTCATGGTGTCACAGGGAGTTGGACATGACTGAGCGACTGCATTGAAACTGAAAAACTGGAACTGAGAGCAAAGAAAGTGCTATTTTACTTTTTTTTTTGGCATCCTTTGGTGTCTGGTATATTGTCATGCTGTATACATAGAAAAGAAGAATTAAATTTGACCCCTTTAAGAATCCATGCCAACCTTTGCCTCTTCTTCTGCCTGTAGCCTTATTGTTGCTGGCTCTGGTGAGCAGAGTGAATCATGACGCAAAGACATCTGGGCCTATGAATAACTGGGTTCTGATACCTGGGAGAGCACAGACAATGATAAGATTTCAGCATCCCCAGACAGAAAAGAAATCAGTGAAGTCTGAGTCACTGAACTAATAATAAGTGAGCCTCTTCTGGGATCAGGGAAATGTCCAATGAAAGCTCCCAGACCTGTCTTTCAAAAATATCTATAGCCAGTTAGAAGCATAAAACTGAAGGCTTACTATAATCAGGAAAAGATAATGAAGAGTTATGTACAGTGTAAGCCCCCTTTGATGTGTTCTTCTTAATTTGCTGTGAGGGCGTGGGCAGGCAAGGCTTCTAGTCTGCACTGGGACACTTATTAGCTGTGAGAGTTTATTTGATATTATTTAGGCTCACGAAGTGAAGGTTCTTATGTATCATATCCCCAGTGTTCTCATTTGACTTTGTTAGGACTTAAATTTTTTGAAAGATTTATTCTAAGTTTCCTCTCTCTTATTCATTTCACAAACTTCCTTGAACCTCTGTGAAAAAGCATCCTAATCTAGATCAGTGGTTAAGATCATGTGCTCTGGTGTCAGAATGCATGGGTTTAAACCTCCGCCCTGCTCATTATGTGAACTTGAGCAATCAGGATACTTCGGATACTTCAATGCTGTGCTTAGTCACTCAGCTGTGTACAACTCTTTGCAATCCCATGCACTGGAGCCTGCCAGGCTCCTCTGTTCATAGGGATTCTCCAGTCAAGAATACTGGAGTGGGTTGCCATGCCCTCCCCCATGATTCTCCCAACCCAGGGATCTAACCCATGCCTCTTATGTCTCCTACATTGGTAGGTGGGCTCATCATTAGTGCCACCTGGGAAGCCCCATGCACAGTCTCAAGAGTCTAGATGAGGGGCATCAGATTCTACCTTATAAAGACCAACACTTTTTTCCGAGAAGAGCAGCCACTTGGCTCTTGAAGGACATGTTTTTGTAGATCTGGCATGAGGGAGGGAAGGTAATTACTGACACAGGAACTGACTGCAGTAAGGGAGGCCCGGGAGGCCCTCAAGTTCCTCTGCCTTCAGAGGCCTCCCCTAGCTGGTTTTAGGTTGAGTCTCTGTGCTGTGGTCCCCAACCTGTAAAAAGGGCTTCATAAGCTTGTATTCACATCACTGCAATTTCTTAAATAATAGTGAAAAAAGTATTTACATACACTCATGGAGTAAGACATATTTTAGAAGGAGTGAGAATTCAGGATTTAGATCTGGGTTCAAATTATGGCTCTGTCTTTGAATTTGAGCTAGATAACTGGTCTCCCAGAGCCTCTTTCTCTTTTAATAAAATCAAACATAATAACACCCGCCTCATGAGTTACATGAGTTTCACAGGACCACCTGTGAAAGCACCTAGCACCTAGTGGTGGCCCTTCATCATTGCCTTTACTCTTTTCTGTTGAAAGCTTGCAAAATAGGAGTCTTTATAATGCAAAAGAGCTATAAAGATTGTTTATCAATACAATCATTTGTCTTTTCTTGGTAATAATTACTTGAAAATAGGATTCACAAAGACCTTTCTTGTAGTATCTTAATCAAAGTTATTTGAATTTAATATTAAAAATCATTCCAAAAACGGGGAGGGAGAGGGAGAGGCAAAGGATAAGGAAGAGAAAGAGACAACAAATCTTGTCCAACTTTTGCTTAAGTAATAACTTTTCCTGACATTTCATCACATTGTAATTATCTTAATTTTCAGTTTCGGAGGCTCTTGCAAGTCTATGTGGACCCCAGTCAAAATAGATCCTCTTCCATTTTGATCACTTCTCACCTACTTTTGGAAAACTCTGACAGCAACAGTCTGCCAGAAGCAAGCCCAGAGTTCTTTATAAATACGAAGTTTCACTGAAAGAAAAAGACAGCCTAAACCGAAAGAAACTGCAAAACATATAACCTTTAGTACAACTGCCCTGCCCTATTTTCTGACACCCTGATACAGTGTCTTACAGGCTCTGGGACCATGAAAAGGGCCTAACTCTCTGTGTCCCTTTAATTAGACTATTATTCTCATTACAATGAAGTTAATTGCTGAAATAGAAGTGGTAGACAGCCCAGCTGTGATCTGCTCTCTTGCTAGAAGAAGCCAGTTTTAGGAATATCTCTCAATGGCTAAAGCATTTTCTTTCACTTCTTGCTTCCAATCCAGTCCTTAGTCTTTCCCAAGCTCTGCCAGAGACATTTGCATCACAGGATAGCAGCCTCACTGTGGGAACTTGCTACAATACTTTCATTTTTATCATGGCAGTGATTTCTGCAGCCCCTCTTTCCTGGAAGTGTGCACAGTCTCAGCATTGTGCTTAGTTAAAAATAATTGTGGAATGAGCTTCAAGTAAAGAAAGTGGAAGGTGTGATCTGCATGCACAGAAATTCCTCTTAGAAGCATCAAAACTTGTGGAGGAAGAGCACACTCTTTCTATCAAGTGTTTCTCTTCATGCATGTGTGCGTGGTAAGTTGTTTCAATTGTGTCTGCTTCTTTGTGACCCTATGGACCATAGCCTGCCAGGCTTCTCTGTCCATGGGATCCTCCAGGCAACAATGCTAGAGTGGGTTGCCGTACTATCATCCAGGGGATCTTCCTGACCCAGGGGTTGAACCCACAGTTCCTAAGCATTGGCAGGCAGGTTCTTTACCACTAGCACCACCTGGGAAGTCCATTTCTCTTCATACCAGTTCAATAAACTAGAAATTGTAGTAATCTTTCAAAACTAATAGTAGCAAGAATAAGAAGGACACATTTTTTAAAGAATGAAAGAAAGCCCTGACTTTATCTCTTTCTTTGGCTATATTTGTCAGTTTTCTGACCAATCTCAGTGGCAGAAAATTAGCACAAAGCACTTCCCATTCACATGAGATATTACTGTAGTGGAAAATACTAGGAAAGATGAAAAGTGTAGAAGTGTTGGGCTTGTAGGCTGAATTGCTGCAGATGGAACAGCCCAGGTAGCTTGTTATTATAAGATGTCCCTGGTTGCAACAGAACAGTCAAATGAAGGGTATTCCTTTTCTTTCTTAATTAACAACTTGAAGATAAATAATTTTCCTCATAAACTAAAATCAGGATTTGATTTGAGCTTCCCAAACTGCTACAGGAGGCATCACAGACAGCATTTAAGGGGAAAAAAAGCTCCTTCTGATTTATTAACTTAAGATAAATGGCTCTGCTATCATAACCTGTCAGTGCCATGCAATGAAAAGGAACCAGCAGTGGTAACCATGTGTGAAGCCGCTCAGTGCAACCAGCCTCAGACACAGGAGTTGAACTTTCAGTAACTCCACCACCTTCCCCTACAGGAAACAGCCCACTAGCACATTCCTCATTCATTAACTTTCCAAAGACATCTGTCTTTGCAGAATCACAGAGGCAGCCAAACATGATGTGTGAAATAAAGAATCCTGCCCACCTCCTGCTCCAAGCACTTGGAAAAAGTAGTGCTTGGTGGAAACCATCATACTATGTATGGATGCTGCAGGAGACTCAATTGCAAAAGCTGCCCCTCAAGACTCGAGTAAAGGAGTTTCTATCCCTGTTTCTCAGTTCTTGGCATTTGGCTTATTTCCTTTGAATTGTGAGTCACCTCTGGAGGTAGCCAATGAGGCACAACTGTTTATCAATACCAATAACAAAAAATCAGGAAACTCTCTCCCAAGGATGTCAGATCCTCTATGTCAAGCCTCATCCTCTTCTGTCAATAAGCTTGGAGACATATTTGTGTATAATGACTCGTCAACACATGTGTTAGTCTCCTTTTGGATTCAGTAAGAACAAGACCCCAAAGGGTACCACAAAGGTACTTAGGCAAACATAGATGATTTTGTTGGAACTTTCATTCAGCTGTGCAGATCAGCCTGTAAGCCCATGGATGCCATTTGCTACATTGATAACAGCATTTGTAGTAAAGCAGTCTCAGTGATGGGCTTTCCGAGTGGCTCTGTGGTAAAGAATCCACCTGCCAAGGCAGGAAACGCTGGTTTGATCCCTGGGTCAGAAAGATCCTCATGAGAAGGAAATGGCAATCCACTACAGTATTCTTGCCTGGAAAATCCCATGGACAGAGGAGCCTGGCAGGCTATAGCCCATGGGGTCCCAAAGAGTCAGACACAACTGAGGGACTAAGTGTGCACATTCTTCACATCAAGAAGATATGCAGCATTTTTTTTTCTAAGGCAGTGAAAGCAGCAGAGAGAACTAAGTTTTACCTGCAGCACAGATTTCCAAACATGTCATAATTTTTATTGATGTTGGTTGCACTGAATACTTCCTAGGTTTGTAATGAGATTTCAATGCCAAAAAAATCTGTCTTTGAGCTCCTACTTGAGTCATTACCATGATGCCCATTACATGCCTCTATGTTTGACCAGGACAGTGAAGTCCAAGTTAGAAGTCCTCTCGTAGTCACTTGCTTTTTTTCTTGAGCCTGTCTTTATGATTAGCACAATAAATGACCAGGTTCTTGACTCACCTTAAGTCCATACTCCTCTTCTGTTAAATGGAAGAAGTATTTGTGTGTACTGAATGAAGAAATGTGTGCAAAGCATTTTAAATGCTATACACTGTCTTATAACTAATAGGCACTGTAGATGTTTATTTGAGAAAAAACAGGGCATTCCTCAAATTTAAGATAATCACAATGCTGGTTACTATGCTAAGGATAGTATAATCATAATTTAGGTTAAGAGCATTGCCTCTGGAGCCAGACTTTCTAGGCCAAATTCTGGCTCCTCTACTTCAGCTGGTAACACTGGGTAATTTTCTCAACCTCTCTGGGTGTCAGTCTTCTGGCTGTAAAGTGATGTTAATTAAAGTGCCTGTCTCAGAGGTAGTTTAGAGGACTTAATGTATCTAGAGGACTTAGGATATTTTATGATGTAGAATAAGTGTTCATTGAAAAAGTGAAAGTATTAGTTGCTCAGTCATGTCTGATTCTTTGCCAACCCATGGACTATAGCCCGCCAGGCTTCTCTGTCCATGGGATTCTCCAGGAAAGAATACTGGAGTGGGTTGCCATTCCCTTCTTCAAGGGATCTTCCCAACCTAGGGACTGAATCCAGGTCTCCAGCATTATAGGCAGATTCTTTACTGTCTGAGTCATCAGGGAAGCCCAAATATTCATTAAAAGTTAGCTATTCTCTTGCTCCTTGGAAGAAAAGCTATGACAAACCTAGACAATGTATTAGAAAGCAGAGAAATCACTTTGCCAACAAATGTCTGGATAGTCAAAGCTATGGTTTTTCCAGTAGTCATGTACAGATATGAGAGTGGGACCATAAAGAAGGCTGAGGGCCAAAGAATTTATGCTTTTGAACTGTGGTGCTGGAGAAGACTCTTGAGAGTCCCTTGGGCAGCAAGGAGATCAAACCAGTCAATCCTAAAGGAAATCAATCCTGAATATTCATTGGAAGGACTGAAGTTGAAGATGAAGCTCCAGTACTTTGGCCACCTGATGCAAAGAGACAACTCATTGGAAAAGATGTTGATGCTGGGAAAGATTGAGGACAGGAGGAGAAGGGGATGACAGAGGATGAGATGGTTAGATGGCATTACCAACTCAATGGACATGGGTTTGAGCAAGCTCTGGGAGATGGTGAAGGACAGGGAAGCCTAGCACGCTGCATTTCATGGGGTCACAAAGAGTTGGACATGACTTATTGACTGAGTGACAAATTATCCTTATCATTGTCATCACCTGGGGTGATATCCAAAGTGTGAACGTGAGTGATGAAGTTATTTATGGGACAGTATTGCTTTTACCTTGGGGTGTATTCCTCTATGCTTTCTGGAATAGAGTAGCTGCATGTACTATTACAGATCTAGTATGTTTATTAACTATTAATCATTACCCCTAATGAGACACCTGAGGCTTAGACATGAATTCAGAATGTCTTTTTACTAATAATGTAAATCTTTCTTTTCAAAATGAATTAACTAATTACCTTAAATATGAATCTTCTATAGGCCTGTATACCCTAGTCAAGTTTACTAATTTCAGTAGGGCTGTGTGTGTGTGTGTGTGTGTGTGTGTGTGTTTAGTTGTTCAGTCACAACTGACTCTTTGCATCTCCATGGACATAGCTCACCAGGATCCTCTGTCCATGGAATTTTCCGGACAAGAACACTGGAGCAGGTTGCTATTTCCTACTCCAGGGGATATTCCTGACTCAGGGATCGAACACATGTCTTTTGTGTCTCTTGCATTGACAGGAGGGTTCTTTACCTCTGTGCCACCTCAGCAGGACAAAATTCTCCCAAATTTAGGTATTTGAAATCTCTATCTCTGACCTTGTATTCTATGGTTAAAACAATGTAGCTTGTTTAGGCGTTAAAGTCTTAACAATGTTCAGTAAATACCACCCTTAAATAATGATTACACATAGTAATTATGTGTTTTTTTCAATATATAATTACCCAATTCAGGAATAAGTTAGAAATTTTCCTAAACCTAAGTTCAGCTTAAACTGACCTACATCATGAATGTCTTTTCTTCATTTCACCATGATCCAATCAAAACATAATTCAGAGAAGATATCTAATGTATATTTGCATTCCTTCTAGTATAAGAATAAGATAGAAAACTAAACTGATTTCTAAATCTTGCTTTTGAAGACCATTCAAAGCTCTAAAACATGTCCACAGTGTGGAATTAAATGTAAAATATCAAGTGAAAAATGTAATATTGTAAAAATTATTTTAATGGAAAAAGGACGGAAGCTAGACATTAAAATGATAGTGGTGATTGGCTGAGTTCTAAGGTATGGATCATTTTTTATTCTTTCCCTTGCATATGACCATATTTTCATATTTTCATTTAAAAGGTATAAATTACTATTATTATCTGGAAGAAACACACATATGATAACAACAACAATAAAACATTTTTCTTCTGTGGCTCAGAGAGGAACAAATGAAAACTCCACAAGACAAAAAGCGTTCTGAGGAGATCAGGATTTTCAAAGGAATGTTATTGGAGAAGGTGCCACTCAGAATTTGGTGGGAGTCTTGGGGTATGCAATTAAATGCATACTAAGTCGCTTCAGTCTTAATGACTCTGCGACCCCGCAGACTATAGCCGGCCATGCTCCTCTGTCCATGGGATTCTTCAGGCTGGAATACCTGAGCGGATTGCTGTTCCCTTCTCCAGGGGATCCTCCTGACCCAGGGACCAAACCCGTGTCGTGCCTCTTACATCTCCTGAACTGGCAGGCAGGTTCTTCCCACCAGTGCCACCCGCAAAGCCCGTGTAGTTGAACACAGAGGAGGGAAACACAGGACAGTGGGAATGCGAAAGGGAGAGAAGTTAGCAGGGTACAAATGTAACTAGAGATAGACTTGGCCCACCTCAGTCTTCCAAGCTTTCCTGTTATGCTCCCTCATCATGTGTAACACTAACACACTTTCTAAAACACAAAATTGTCGACTCCCCAGGCTCTGACCCCTCCTTCCCTCTGTCTCCACCACTAGAGCTGGGCTCTGGCTCCCTGTTCCCTTACCTCTTCTGGATGTACAAAAGTCCTCCCTAGATCAAGCTCCTAAAAGGCAGAAGAATCTTTATCTTTCTTAATCTCTTCTGGCTGCTATTGAAGAGTTTCAGTTAATAGAAATTCTGAGCTATAATTGGTGGATTATATATCTGGAGGAAAAAAAGGTGTAATAAGAATGATGTAAAATGGAGAGAAGAAAAGCAATGCCAATTGCTAATTGTTAGTCCCTTCTTCCATCTAACTGAGTCCCTAGTTTGTGCAAAGCATCGTGGTCATGGTTCAAGGGGTATAAGATAGATAAGGGCAGTTCTGTTTTGGAGAGGTAAAATCAGCTCCCAGAGGATCAGTCTATCATAGATAACAACTATACTCTGTGGATAAAAATTACAAAAAGCAACTTCATGAAGGTTCTAGAATGTGAACAAAAGCAGCAAATTTGGGAGAGGGAGCAAAACATAAAAAAGAAACCACAAGGATGCTTTCCTCACTTCTGCAATTTCCCCCACAGTGTAGTCTACAGTCTTGAGCTGGTATGGGTGGTGAAGCTGAAGTTCCAATAGAGGCCGCTCAGCTTTCTGATCAGAAAAGTTCAGAGCTTCAGCTGCTTGCAGTTGAGGGTGTATTCTTCCAAGGAGACCTCTGGAGTAGGGCAGGTCCTGATTCTGTGTGCAAACCCTCCAAACTCACTGACTGAACCCTGGGCCCTGCAAACACAGAGCAGATTGTAGACTACCCAATTAAGAGACCAATAAACACAGCCTTAAGTGAAATTTGAGCTCCTAGCTAAAGCAAGATAGAGAGAGCAGGTGAGTGAAAAGGCTGTGTGGCCTTTCTCTTCCCATCTCTGGGCAGGCAGACGTGGAGGAGAATCCCTTACTCCAGGAGAAGAGATGAATTCCAAGAGACACAGTCCCAGGGACTGCACTACAGCAAGCAGCCTGAAGGCAGAAGTGATATCCACTCCCAGCTGAATATCTGCCTATGGAATGGATTTTCTCATTGCCCTTGTATGTCTATTTGAGCAAAGGAAAGGAAGATGGAAAGAACAGACCAGTAGTGAGAGAAGGCTGTGTGCAAACAGCGTCTCTGTGTTTGGCATAATGAGGCTGAATGAATTTCCTGAGGAGTGATGGCAAGGCTGGCACTATTTTGCTGGTATCATGCCCAAGAAGGCTACTGTTGGGGCAGAGGCTGAGGTGGGTGTGTGGAGTGTCAGGAACTAAGAAGGGTGTTGAAAAGCAGTCACCTTGGAGAACATCTTATGCCTCAAGAAGAAGCCAGTGTTACATGCCTGCCATGTACCAGGTGTCTTCAGCCCATGGAGGCCTTAGGGCAGCATCAGTTAAGAAAAAGCTCTTAAACCCAATTCTCTTTCCCAACCTAAGCTTCCTCTCACCTAAAGATCACAGGTCAAAAGAACCAAAAGTCAGCAGGTGCATAAGAATAGCCTGTGCAGTTTCTCCCCATTGCAGACCCTTGAGCCAAGAACTGGATCTGAGTTCTGAGGAGGACAAGAGCATTTGGAAAGATATGCAGGGGTGCCCAGCCACTTCAATCATCCTGAAAATAGTCTGAGAGTCACCTGATAATGAGCCAACAGGTATCAGATTTCCCCTCTCCACCTCCCAAGGAAAAATTGCCCTCCAGCTCAGCTTTTTTTGAGCCCAGGGCTCCTGAGGTCTCCAGGTGCAGGGCAGTTGACATTTTCCAGCACTTCCCTAAACACCTGGCACCAAAGCTAAGAATACTTGGTGCCTGCGCCCCAGATGTTTATGTATGCCTCCAAAGCTCCTTGTACAAATATCCTCTCTCAGAGGATCCCTCTCTTTTTGGAGAAGATCCTCAGGTAAATCTAGCAATGCTCTGCGTTAAACATGCTTTTTTTCCTCAACAAGATGCTGAAAACCATGGGGACCCATGTATCTGCTCGAACTGTCTCTGAGTTTATACATGAACCAAGTGACACTCTGTCATTCCAAACCATACTAAAATAAACATGAGATCCAAATTTTAAATTGGGCTATGCTATACTTTGGCCACCTGAGGCAAAGAATTGATTCATTTGAAAAGACCCTGATGTTAGGAAAGATTGGAGGCATGACGACAGAGGATGAGATCCAACCAGTCCATCCTAAAGGAAATCAGTCCTGAATATTCATTGGAAGGACTGATGCTGAAGCTGAAACTCCAACACTTGGCCACCTGATGTGAAGAGCTGACTCATTTGAAAAGACCCTGGTGCTGGGAAAGATTGAGGGCAGGAGGAAAAGGGGATGACAGAGGATGAGATGGTTGGATGGTATCACATGAGTTTGAGTAAACTCCGGGAGTTGGTGATGGACAGGGAGGCCTGGCGTGCTGCAGTCCATGTGGTGGCAAAGAGTCAGACACGACTGAGTGACTGAACTGAACTGAACTGATACTGTAAGGAATTGAACTGCACTGAGATTTTTTTTTTTAATAACAGAATATGACTAGAAAGCTAGGGGATCCACCCAATATGTCAAGACTTGACAAATTCAGCACAATAAACAGTTGGAGAAAAAAGCATTTCGCGTTTGTGTTCTACCATGTTCAATGTACTGATTCCACAAATACAGTCACATTTCATGCTAACAATAACCATAAGAAGTAGGTACTAGTATTATAAATATTTTATTTAACATATATATTATATGTAATATACATAATAAATTATAACATGAAATATTATTAATTATATATAATAAATTTTTTGTCCTTTTCTACAGTTCATGAGGTTCTCATGGAAAGTATACTAGGGTGGTTTGCCATTCCTTCCTCCTCATTGGAAAAGTCCCTGATACTGGGAAAGATTGAGGGCAGAAGGAGAAGAGGGCGTCAGAGGATGAGATGGCTAGGTGGCATCACCAATACTACGGACATAAACTCAGGCAAACTTCAGGAGGTGATGAGGGACAGAGAGACCTGGCATGCTGCAGTCCATGAGGTCGCAAAGAGCTGGATACAACTGGGTGTCTGTACAACAACATACAATAAATATGTTTGTATATATATATATAGTGACTTAGAATTAGAAGACATATTGTATATTCCCGTATTTTTTGGCTGGCTGGCATCTAAAGCATTTTTCTATATTCATGGAATGCCCAGCCTCACGAGTGTGTTTTGCTGGGAGGAAGACACCAATTTCAATATGGAAGTTGAAAATACAAAATACTCATTTTTCCCATTTTCCCTGATAGCTGTAACATTGATGTCGGAAGGCTCTCCACCCACAGAGGTGCCTGTGTCAGATTCTGTCCCAGACTCTAAATCCACTAAGAGGATTTGTGTGAGATGACATCCTGATGGGAGCAGTGGGAAGAATGCTGCCCAGTTTCCAGAGGCAGGAATCACGGTGGTTCCTGTAGACACGCCAGGATCTCAGTGACTATGAGGTTAGGGATGTGTGTAAAGCAACCAGATCACTGGTGATGGGCGAGAGAGCTGTGTGTGTTCAGTGCTGTGTCTTGATTTGTAACATAGGGTGTATCTGGTCATCTCCAAGCTGGTTCTTTGGCCTGCTTGGAGTTTCTGTTAGACACTGATAGCTTTAATAAATTTGTTTCTTGATTGAATTAGCTAGCATTAATTTTTGTTGCTCAACACTAAAAAACCCAACTGACAGAGTGTTAAGTAACTGCTTCCTGATCACACGTAATACAAATAGTAGAGCTAGATGCCGGTCCTTACTAGGTCACACTGAAGTTGAAGTTCTAACCCCCAGGACCTCTGAATGTGACTATATTTAGAGATATGTGTTTAAAGTGATCATTAAATTAAAATGAGGTTATGGGAGGAGGAGCCCTACCCCAATATGACTGGTATCTGTATAAGAATAGGAAATTTGGATTCAGATCCATACAGAGGGAAGATGGTATGAAGACACAGGGAGAAGATGACCATCAACAAACCAAGGAGAGAGAGGCTTCAAAAGAAGCCAGTTTTGCAAACACTTGAATCTGTGACTTCTAGCCTCCAGAAATGTGAGACAATACATTTCTAGTTGAAGCCACCCAGTCTATGTGATTTTGTTATGGCAGCCCTGGTGAACTAATACAGGGAGTGAAGAATCAGGAAAAATTCAAGATGATCTCAAAGTTGCTCATTTAGATAATTTGAAGAAAGATGTCAGTAAGGTTGGGAGGAATCTCCACTGGAGGGGGAGGGCAAGATTATAAATTCAATTTAGAATATTTTAAGCTTGAGATTTCTGCAGGAGAGCATAATAGAAATGTTTAAAGCCTTAGCTTCTTTCTGAATCCTGCAAGAGACTTAAACTTGAGGAAGAGAGAGAAAAGACACTTTGGGATGTGTTTACTCTATTTGAGCCAGCTCTGAACTCCTGCTTTGTGAGCTTTAAAATGACAAAGGAGGGTTTATGCATGGAGTTTTCCAGTCCAAGTCCCTGCTGAAGGGTGACATGCTTCTTTCGGCAGCTGAAGGAACCTCCATTGTAACACAAGGCCATGCCATGGAAAATCATTCACTAGAGTGGTGACACCGCTTGGTTGGGAGATGAGATTTTAGTCCAGCACTGAGCCCATAGCTTCATTTCAGTGATCAGTCAAAAGTACATGCACTTTGTAATCTGGAGACAAATGAACCAAATACATTGAATTCTACCTTAATATGGTATTTAAATTTCCTTTGCAGCATTTCTTGAATTTCCACTGAAATGTCTGTGTAGACCATCACCCATTGACTTACTACATAACATTAAGTGGCTATAATCACTGCAGGTGGTAACTACAGCCACGAAATTAAAAGATACTTGCTCCTTGGAAGAAAATTATGACCATCATAGACAGCATATTAAAAAGCAGAGACATTACTTTGCCAACAAAGGTCTGTCTAGTCAAAGCTATGGTTTTTCCAGTAGTCATGTATGGATGTGAGAGTTGGACTATAAAGAAAGCTGAGCACTGAAGAATTGATGCTTTTGAACTGTGGTGTTGGATAAGACTGTTGAGAGTCCCTTGGACAGCAAGGAGATCCAACCAGTCCATCCTAAAAGAAATCAGTCCTGAATATTCACTGGAAGGACTGATGTTGAAGCTGAAACTCCAATACTTGGTTACCTGATGCGAAGAACTAACTCATTGGAAAAGATCCTGATGCTGGGAAAGATTGAAGGAGGAGAAGGGGATGACAGATGATGAAATGATTGGATGGCATCACCGACTCAATGGATATGAGTTTGAGTAAACTCCGGGAGTTGGTGATAGATAGGAGGACTGGCATGCTGCAGTCCATGGGGTCGCAAAGAGTTGGACACAACTGAGCGACTGAACTAAACCGAACCATGTCAGAACTCTGCCTTCCACTGCAGATAAATGGAGGATTAATCTAAACCTGGGCCTGTTTTCCAACAGCTTACTTTTTAGTTGAAAGTGGGCAACAAAGAGAAGGCAAACATGAGACGGAGCCTGTCCACCTGAAGAAACGGGTGGCTGGTGGGCATAGCCATAGGTTACTCCAGGCCTGCCTGCTAGGGGACTCAGCTGGCTGGGTACCTATGAAGTTGCCATAGATGGTTTCAGGATGCAGGAAGTCCTGATCATGGAAATTAATAAACCTCGAAAATATGCATCTGCAGGCAAGGGACTGAAACTTCCATGTAAATAAGTTTTAGTAAAAACAACAGATAATATTAGAATTATGCCTGTTTCAGTGTTCAAGGTGGTTGTAATGGAACTTGGAGGGCAGAGGAAACAGAGCAAGGAGAATGAGGGAAGAGTGAAGAAGACCTGAAAGATATGAGCTTGGATAGTGTGCCCACCTACGGAGAGTACAGCAGGAGAGGCTATGGTGGCCTAGGTCCAACTGGCTGATTTCATGAGCTCTGCTCAGTTACCTCCATCTCCAGCCTACTCCCATTCCCAAACAGAAGATGCAGACATCAATCTATTTGGTGCTTCCTACACTCCATTTTCTCTTTTTAAATGGCTACCATGATCTCAGGAAAAGAATTTACTTAACCATATTAGTAGCATCTTAAATAATGCAATTTTATCTTGTCAGTGAAATAGCTATAATTAAAACAAATGATATCTTTCCATTCATAGCTTACTTCCAATAGCACATCTGATAGATTCTTAAAAAATGTTAACTTGTCTTATTTCAAAATTAATTCATGTTTAGAGTACAGCATTTAGAAAATTCTGGTGTAGGGCAAGTCCATGAGTGTTTAGCTGCCCAGGGTGTCTCCAGAGTCCAGTTTAATGCTAGCAGAGAGGATGTTGAATCAGTCCTACATGTAGTGAACTATCCCACCCAGGAGACCACCCATAATTTCAATACCAAGAGCTAATTGCTGTTCAGTTGCTAAGTCGTGTCTGACACTTTGAGACCCCATGGACTGCAGCACACCAGCTTTTCCTGTCCTTCACTATCTCCTGGAGTTTGCCCAGACTCACGCCCATGGTGTCAATAATGCCATCCAACCATCTTATCCCTTCTCCTCCTGCTCTCAATCTTTCCTAGCATTTAGAGTTTTTTCTGTCTACTTTTTGATACCTATTTTTCCAATCACGAATGTGCAAGCATACATAAACAAATCTATACATGTGTAAAACTATGTTTACACAGTTAATTTTACAAAGCACAAAGTTGAGTGGCTGTTACAGGGCACCTATGAGAAATGCCATGTGACAATGTGATGAAAGCATTGGGCCTATTGCTCTTAATGGTCCCAATAGCTGACCTTTTCACAGCAGCCTTGAGGTAGAGCAAACAATTTCTGCCAAACACTTAGTTAAATTTCCCCTCCTTCTTTGAAGTACTTGCTTCTTTGCTCTAATTTATGTGTGTAAATTAGAGAGAAACATTGCTCCCTTAAATAAGATTAAAGGGAGTTGTAATTACATTTCACCACGTCCCCTGAATTCTTCCACCTGGGAAAGTAAGGAAAAATCAAAATGCCTCTTCCTCTTACTAGGCTATTCACTAAACAATCTTTACATTTCTTAGAGGCAGCAGATGAGATCTATTACTAATGGCGAAAACATCCACTGGGGTTCAGGAATATTCAGGCAATTGAAGGTTTCCACTTTCAAGGACAGCAGTTCATCAATCTAAGTATCTAGGGAAATAATGAATACATTGTCGTACATTTATACATTGGGCTGCTCAGTTACAAAAAGAAAACACTTGAGTTATATGGATGAGTGTCAAAAGAAAACTTAAAAGTAAAGTTGCAGAATTAGAGGTACGGTATAACATCATGCATATAAAATTTAAAACAAAAATGTTTTTCTGAAGTATCAGAATTTTTATTTCAATTTTTTAAAATTTTATTGAAATATAATTAATTTACAATGTTGTTTTAGTTTTAAGGGTACAAAAAAGTGATTATGTTATACATATATATACTTACATATAAATATATTCTGAATTTGCATTCTCTATTATAGGTTATTACGAGATATTGAGTATAATTCTGTACTATACACCTTGTTGGTTACCTATTTTACATTTAATAGTGTGCGCATTTTAATCCCAACTCCTAAAAATGTGAAACATACCTTTGACGGAATCATCTGTGCGTAGTAACTTGAGAATAATACAGGCAAATTTCAGATTTATTATGTCGTTGTTGTTGTTGTTTGGTCAGTAAGTCACGTCTAACTCTTGCGACCCCGTGGACTGTAGCCTGCCAGCCGTCTCTGTTCATGGGATTCTCCAGGCAAGAAATACTGGAGTGGGCTGCCATTTTCTTCTCCAGGGGATCCTCCTGACTCAGGGATCAAACCCATGGGCATGCAGCTTCTTTACCACTGAGTCACTAAGGAAGCCCATTCGTTACATTGGGGAGAAAAAAATGACAGCACAAGGGGTACAAAATTTTTTATTTTAATCTGTAATGTTTGTTTCTTAAGCTGAGTAGAGAGTATGTAAGGGTTCATATACTCAAAAGCATATTTTAGTGCCTGAAATATTTTACAATTAAGAAAAAAAATCATGATGTAACTGATATCTTCAGATTATTAAAGGTCTGGCATGTTAATTGTGGGCAGTATCCCATGACCTATGACCAGAGCTATTATTATAAAGGTGATTTTTAGGTCATTCTTTGGAAAAACCTAAAAGAGTTGTGTAAAAAAATGAACAGTTCCTCCTATATGGCTAAGGAGCTAAGGTCTTCAGGAATAGCAAACCACAATAGAAGCAGAGTTAATGTTGTATTAAGAATAAGGATTTCTTTTTTCCTACAAAATTCCCAAGATAGTCCCCAGTAAAGCTTTGCATTATGGCAGCATCAGTTTGAATACTCTTCCTTCTGTTTGTGTCCCTCGAAGCACCTCAGCCCTACTGAACTTCAGCTTCATAGGCTGGGACTTCCTGCCATTTGTACCTTTGACACTGCTGTCTGGCATTGCCCTGGCTAAATGGAACTTGTTTCTATTGCCAGAAGCACTATCACCACTCTGTGTCAGCCATAAGGACTCATTGGCACCCTACAAGACCAGGAGTTTCTCATGTCTGGACATCTTTAAAAAGAGGCAGATGGTCACAGGTATTATAAAAGGGATTCTAGTAGCCTCTGGCATATTAGAGCTAATAACTTCTGAATATTTATCTCTATATATTCATCTATACAAGAAATACTGAGTGCTAATTTTGTACACAGCACCTTGCCTGTTCAATTTCTATAGTTTTGGGCGTTGATTCTGCAAACATGTCTGTTTTCACAAAATGGAAACTGGGACGCAAAGGGAGAGGAAACTTATTTTAAGTAAACAATCAGTGGGCAGACAGGCTGTGGTTTGCAAACCTATCAGGTTGTGTCTTGTTGTCAAGAGCAGCACAAGTCACAGGAATATTTCAGAAATAATAGCCACATTCACAAACTTATAGATATCTCACCATAGAAGAAACCCCGTAGGACATTGAATACACACACCTCATTTTACAGATGAGGAAACAAAAGCCTACAGAGAATTTGGTGGCTAACTAATGGCAGAACCTATTCTTAGATACAGTATTTCCCTCTTAATCTTGAAGGTTATGGTCCTGAAAATCCCTGTGGTATGGAGAAATTATGTTTGAGGAATTTATGACCTTGAAAAGAAAATAGAGTTTGGGAAGTTAGTGGATGAATTGAAGAAAGTTATCATAATTATCTATTTCCTAACATAAACTATTACAGATGCCATTTATACTCACTTTATTTGATAAATAAATTTGTAATGATGAATCCCTTAAAACTGATTTTTATTTACTCTTTAGAATTTCTTATTACCAACTGCAGAGTTTCTCTCTTTGCACAGTATTTAAAAACTTCTTGTCATTTGTTTTCATTTTGCAAGTGATGGTTCCAATGTATAGTTTTCTGTTTCATGTCCTATGGTCCTATGTTTTGTGTGTATGTGTGTGCCTTCGATATAATCATTCTTCCTTAAAATTCTCACTTACTTTGACTCTATGACAACTCTATTTTTACCGTGTCTTCTCCCACATCCCTAGCTGTTTCTTCTCTACTACACTTTAACTGTAGCTGCTAACCAGGATTATGCCCTTAATTTTCACCTCCTCCCACTATCTCCCTATATAATCATCACTATTTGATAATGAGGCCCTAGCAAATAAAACTGTCTAATATCCTTCTAATCCATGTTTTCCCCTCTATTCCTGCTGTTAATGCCTTAGCTCAGGGTATCAACCTCTCTTACCTGGGCCACTGCAGCAATCTCTTTGTCATTGGTCTCACATCTCTCAAATGCATTATCGGCATTGTGGTCTGAGTAGCATTCTTCTTTTGACGGTTTATAGCTTTCAGTGGCTCCATGTTACCTATTGAACACTGTTCAAACTCGTAAGCATTTCATTTCATCCAAGGCCCTCCATCTTAGCCCTTTCATCCTTTGTTCCAGGTATATTAATCTATTGAATATATTCAATGGAATGCACCAGGCTGTTACCTAGTTCTGTGACTTGGTCATTTGGTCAACAGACTGTTCTTCACTGGGAACACCCTTCTGTCTGCCCTCTTCGCTCTACCCGTTTCTCCTCCCGTGTGCCCGCCTACGTCTCTTTGAAGACTCTTCTCAGCCAGCATCTAGTGTTGGAGGGTACTATCTCCTACTCTCTTTCTGCTCTCCTAGTATTTGGTTGAGACTAATAGGAGCTTTCTGCCACAAAATCTGAATTCCTCTGTCCATGATTCCTATTGTCTCTGTCCCTGTTTTCATTGAGTGTGTCCCCTTTTAATCAAAGGCCTGTCTTTCAACCGTGCTTGGTATCCCATTCTTCTCATCTTCTCAGGAATTTAAATGCTTTTGGCATTCCTCTACTGAATTATTCCCACCAGTATATGCACCTAATCAAGCATTATTATCCTAAAAACTAAAATTAAAAAGCTCTGTATCAGTCCACATCTCCTTCTAGCTACCATATCATTCTTCTGTTTCCCTATGAAACTCCATAAAATAACTGTGTATATATTATAGCACCCTCACTTTTATACTTCACGTTCACTTTGTAATTTACTTGAAATTGACATCCACTCTCACAACCTAGTTGGTCACTAACAACCTCTGTATTGCAAAATCAACATTAAAATATTCAATAACTGACCATTCTTCTCCCCAAATTCTGTTTTTGGCTTATAAGGTTTCATATTTTCCCAGTTTCCCCCTGCTTCTCTACATGTTCCTCCTAAGTCTCCTTTGCATCTCCTTTGAATATCATATCTCTAATATTAAATTTCCTCAATATTCTAATCTAAGTCCCAAGTCTCATGTTTCCATAAAATGACCTTCTCCATCCTTGTGGCTTAAAATACCATTTTCAGGTCAACAATTCCTACATATGTACTTCTAGTCCTAACCTGCCCTCTCACCCTTATATACCTTTGTTTTCCACTCTGTCATAGATACTTCAGGATCATTTCACACAAATAGATCCAAGATGCAGTTTTTATTTTCTTCTAAAAACCTTCTTCCAACTATCTTTCCTTTGGTACCACCATCTACCCAGTTTCTTATGAAACCTGGGAGATACTCATAATTCCTCCCTGTTTCTCTTCCTCTTCATCTAGCTAATCAATAAGTCCAATCATCTGCTTCTCCTAAATGTATATCAAGGTGATCGAATTCTCTCTATTGTCACTGCCACACTCTAGTCCAAGTTATCAAGATTTTAAACCCAATTATCAGAATACCTCCAAACACATGACACACAGCCATTCCCATTCCTAAGTGATTCTGTACACAGGCACAGAAATAATCTTTCTTGAAATATAAATCTAGCATGACACTCTCTGACAATTTAAAATCTCTCTTTGCACTTTGTCTTAAGTCCAGGCACATGGATGTGGCTTCTCTGCCAGTCAACCTCTTACTCAGATCCCCAAGCTTATTTTACATAGTATTCCCTCAACTTCCATAGTCTAGATTCACCAACTCCTGACATTTTCTCAAGCAAGCTAGTTTCTGTCTTATATCAACCCCTCACGTGGTGTTTCTTCTACTTAAAACTACACTTACTCGGATGTTTTAATGTTCTAATGTATCTCTAGCTTTTGGCTTAATATCATCTTTTCAGAGACATCTTGGTGGTTTTATCTTTATCAGTCTGCCATCCATTCTTTATCTGTGGATCAGCCTTGTTCCCCTAATCTCTAATTATATGTTTATTTATTTATTTTGTTGCTCTTTGTTTCTTGCTATTTCTTCCATTAGATTCTATAGAAGGCTATGCATAATTGACCAAAATATATCTAGTCCCTATCAGAGTGCTTGTTATCTAGTAATACTAAGTAATTATTTGGTGAATCACTTAATGATATTTGCAGTCATATGTGTGCTTTTTTAATAGATTGAAAATAGATTTCCTAAGCTGATATGTAGGATCAAGGAATGAAGAGTAGAAGATAGTACCATTTTGGAATAAAGTTTCACTTTAAATTCAGCAACTCTTCAAGAAACAGTTAGAAGCATTCCTGGGACTAAGAAGCTGTTATCCACTCTAGTCTACTTGGGCACATTAATGTCTCTACTTACTGACCTTTTGCATAACAGTAAAAAGAAAGTTTTTGAAACCATGAATACCTAGAGTTTGACATTTACAAATATGCCCTCAGGAGAAATAATATCCTGATAAACTTTGATTGTACTAAAAGGTTATTTTTAGCACTTCATTTTATTTTGACTATTTTATTAGCATTTTTTAAAGAAACAGAATTAACAAGATATATATATAAAGATTTTCCCCAGTGGCTGTGGGTTTGATCCCTGGGTCAGAAAGATCCCCTAGCGAAGGAAATGGCAACCCACTCCAGTATTCTTGCCTGAAAAATTCTATGAACATAGGAGCCTGGTGGGCTACAGTCCACAGAGTGGCAAAGAGTTGGACACGACTGAGCAGACATACACTATGCATCCAAAGACAAATATATATATAAAGAAATTTATTATAAGAAATTGTCTCATGGGATTATAGAGGATAAAGTCCCAAAATCAACAGCTGGTGAACTGGAGACCCAAAAGTGCTGACGTGTAGTTTTAGTCCAAGTCCCAAGGCCTGATAACCAGGAGAGCTGATGTTGTAAGTTCTAGTTCAAAAGATGGTAGGCTTGAGACCAAGAGGAGCAATGTTTCAGTTTGAGTACAAAGGCAGTTTCTCAGTCATGCCTGACTCTTTGTGACCCAGTGGAGTGCAGCATGCCAGGCTTCCCTGTCCATCACCAACTCCTGGAGCTTGCTCAAACTCATGTCCATTGAGTTGGTATTGCCATCCAACCATCTCATCCTCTGTCATCCCTTTCTGCTCCCTCCCTCAATCTTTCCCAGCATCAGGGACTTTTCGAATGAGTCAGTTCTTCGCACCAGGTGGCCAAAATATTGGAGCTTCAGCTTCAGCATCAGTTCTTCCAATGAATATTCAGGACTGATTTCCTTTAGGATTGACTGGTTTGATCTCCTTGCATTCCAAGGGACTCTGAAAAGTCAAGAAATATTCCCAAATGCAGTACTTGGATGCAGTCTCAAAAATGACAGGATGATCTTTGTCCATTTCCAAGGCAAACCATTCAATATCACAGTAATCCAAGTCTACGCCCCAACCACTAATGCCAAAGAAGCTGAAGTTGAACAATTTTGTGATGACCTACAAGGCCTTCTAGAACTAATGCCAAAAAAAGATGTCCTTTCCATCACAGGGGACTGGAATGCAAAAGTAGGAAGTGAAGAGATAGAGCAACAGGCAAGTTTGGCCTTGGAGTACAAAATGAAGCAGGGCAAAGGCTAACAGAGTTTTGCCAAGAGACTGCACTAGTTGTAATAAACACCTTCTTCCACCAAAACAAGAAGTGACTTTACACAGGGACATCACCAGTTGGTCAATACCAAAATCAGATTGATGATAGATTGGTTATATTCTTTGCAGCCGAAGATGGAGAAGCTCTATAGAGTAAGCAAAAACAACACTGGGAGCTGACTGTGGCTCAGATCATGAACTCCTTATTGCGAAATTCAGACTTAAATTGGAGAAAGTGGGAAAACCACTAGACCATTCAAGTATGACCTAAATCAAATCCCTTACAATTATACAGTGGAAGTGACAAATAGATTCAAGGGATTAGATGATAGACAGAGTGCCTGAAGAACTATAGACGGAGGTTCGTGACATTGTACAGGAGGTAGTGATCAAGATATTCTCAAAAAAGGACATGCAAAAAGGCAAAATTGTTTTCTGAGGAGGCCTTACAAATGGCTAAGAAAAGAAGTGAAAGACAAAGGAGAAAAGGAAAGGTATACCTATTAGTATTCAGATGTTAATCTCATCCAGAAACACTCTCATAGACACACCCAGAATAATGTGTGGACCCTGTGGTCCAGTCAATTGAAACACAAAATTAACCACTGTAAATACATGGTAAGTTGGCAATGGATTCAGGAGGTTTAAACTTAAAAGTTTACATTGTGTGTTTAGCAAGTGAGTTTTACAGTTTTCCTCATATAGATTGTCTACATTTTCTAGTTAAATTTTTCATAGATATTTTATATCTTTTCTATTATTAATGAAGCTTTAATGTTTTAAAATATTTTCTACCCTGTGGTTATCTATATATTAGTTCAGTTCAGTTCAGTCGCTCAGTCACGTCCAACTCTTTGCGACCCCATGAATTGCAGCACACCAGGCCTCCCTGTCCATCACCAGCTCCTGGAGTTCACTCAGACTCAGTCCATCGAGTCAGGGATACCATCCAGCCATCTCATCCTCTGTCATCCCCTTCTCCTCCTGCCCCCAATCCCTCCCAGCATCAGAGTCTTTTCCAATGAGTCAACTCTTCGCATGAGGTGGCCAAAGTACTGGAGTTTCAGCTTTAGCAACATTCCTTCCAAAGAACACTCAGGACTGATTTCCTTTAGAATGGACTGGTTGGGTCTCCTTGTGGTCCAAGGGACTCTCAAGAGTCTTCTCCAACACCACAGTTCAAAAGCATCAATTCTTCGGCGCTCAGCTTTCTTCACAGTCCAACTCTCACATTCATACATGACTACTGGAAAAACCACAGACTTGACTAGACGGACCTTTGTTGGTAAAGTAATGTCTCAGCTTTTGAATATGCTGTCTAGGTTGGTCATAACTTTCCTTCCAAGGAGCAAGCGTCTTTTAATTTCGTGGCTGCAGTCACCATCTGCAGTGATTTTGGAGCCCAAAAAATGAAGTCTGACACTGTTTCCATTGTTTCCCCATCTATTTCCCATGAAGTGATGGGACCATATATATGTTTATAACTAAATTCAATAACTAATTTTAAATTTTACTAGTGAATACATCTCATATGTTAAATAATAGATGTGTTAGAGGGAATGGTTGAGAGGCATATCACATTCTCGACTTTGATGGAAGCGGTCCTATGTTCCCCCGTTAACAATGACGGGAGTATGTTATGATGTCAGAGAAGAGTTTTAGTAAGGGTAGAATGATTGCGTGCATGCATGCTCAGTTGCTTCAGTCATATCAGACTCTTTCTGACCCTAATGAGTGTAGCCTGCCAGGCTCCTCTATCCATAGGATTCTCCGGGCCAAGAATACTGGAGTGGGTTGCCCTTTCCTTTTCAGGGGATCTTCCTGACCTAAGGATTGAACCTGCATCTGCGGTGACTACTGCATTGCAGGAGGATTCTTTACCCTGAGCCAGCAGGGAAACCCCTTGGAATGATTATGCTCTGGTAATAACCTAAAATTCTCAATTACATAAACAAAAATTTTCTACCTTGTTTATTATGTTGTTGGAGTCCTCTCTCTCCTTACTTATTTTTAGTTCACTTGATCTGTTTTGGACCAAAAATGGTAAACAGAAGCTTCTGACATCTTGTACCTTTCTGTTTCTCCATGAATTTCTGCAAAGTCTCCTTTGTTATTTGCTTTGCTGTCTTAGTCGCTAAGTCGTGTCTGACTCTTCTGCAACCCCTTGGACTGTAACCTGCCAGGCTCCTCTGTCCATGGGATTTCCCAAGCAGCAATACTGGAGTGTGTTGCATTTCCTTTTCCAGGGGATCTTCCCCAACCAAGGACTGAACCAGTATCTCCTGCATTGAAGTTGGATTCTTTACCACTGAGCCACCAGGGAAGGCTCAGGTGCTGCCATTGTTATAGGTGCTGCCATTTTAAAGCATATGTCATCAAAATTTCATTGTCCTCTTTAACATTATAAATTTCGTTCTTTTTCTGTTATGTTTATTAGCCAGAAATCACCTTGGATACTGAGATTATACACCCTACTTAACAAGAATAAGTGTCATTTTTTGATCATTTGGAGTCAGTTTTCCTGATGCTCTTTTATCATGTCGACACAAGTCTTCTTCCATTTCAGGAAAAGTTTCTTAAATTATATTTAATTTTTTTGTTTTATTGTATGGTTTTCTTTGGAGGGAAATATACCAATGCACAAATTAAATCTTCTTTGTCTTCTATAGTTGTCTTTTTTCTCTATGATTTTAAAAAAAAAATCTTTCTTCATTTTTGTTTCTCTTCATTTGCTTTTTGAGTTTCTATCCTGTCTTTTACTCTCTGTAGTATCTATTTTCCTAAGTGCTAATAATTAATCTTCATTTCTGAAATAATTTGATTTTATCTATTTTCTGCCTGAGTTCTGCTAATAACTGGTTTACTTTCTCCTATTTTTGACAACTTTGGCCTAAGGAACACTTCCATAATTTCTTACATTTCTGTTTTGTGGTTTTCTTTTATAAGAGTAATTGCTTCAGTACTGTTTTAATATTAGGTTATAATTTTTATCTGCCTTGCAGATATTTTTCCACTGAAATTTCTTCATTTGCAGAGTAGTTTTGCTTATGTTTAGTAGTATTTTTTCTTGTGGTGTCTCTGTATGCGTGCTGCACTTTTTCTTTTCTTGATATTCATAATCAATGAGTTGAATTTTTCTGGACTTGTTATTAATAAAAGCCAGAGTTACTTGGAAGAGTGAGTAGGGGCAATGTATCCTTCAAACCATTATACGTCAACAGCACTTTTGTTATTACAGAAATAAATACTGCGTTTTCCTTAAAATGTGTTCTTTCTCTAGAACCTAATTTAATTCAGAAGGATTTATTCAGGTTACATTTGCCGGTTTTCCTTCACCAGCTGCTGCACCTCTCCACACCTTCAGAGTACTTTTATTGGTTCACTTATTTATTTACTTTTTTTTTTGGTAGATTCCAGGATCTACCTTGGGCCCCACCGGGCACTTTCTTCACCTCTCATTTTGTCTCTCCCACCATTTGGTTCCTGTAAGACCTCAGTCTAGCTCCCAACAGCTCCTGCTCAGGTCGGCGCTCTCCCCTTTTAGCAATGTGTGCTTTCTGCACGTTTCTAAGGTCTGTATCCACTCAGCCCCTCAGCCTGCCCACACCTTCTCACCATTCGGTCTCAATGTTCTCTAGAGCAACCTGCCTCTTGGAAGATTACAAATGTTTTTCTGTTCTCTAGTTTCAGTGAAAAATAGAATTTGCAGCTATTTTTGTACTGTCTCTTGTTGCTCTTGTTTATTTTCCATGGAGAAACATGGAAGTCCTGAGAACTAAACTACCACTGCTTTCTTGCTGGAAACCCTACTAAACACGTTCTTTACTGCTGTCAGGCCTGTCCCCAACGTTTACAGCTCTAGGAGTGCAATTACACATGTAGGCCAATATACCATACATGAAATCTTTGAGGATTTTAAATCAAGCTAACACAGCTATTGAGACATGTTCTAGTGTCCTTCTTTGATAATATCTTCTTAATTACCTATAAGGTCAGATTCAAATGTATCTTTTTCAGAATCTACTGAGTTCTACTCTAGTCCCCATCATGCTGCCCACCTTATTTGCTTAATCTTAAACTGCATCTCTGTGTCATCTATACTCAGCTGCCCCTGAGATATCCTGTAGATACAAAGGTATACCTAACTGCAGTATAGCTCACCCTTGGAATACCCAGGGAAAAGGTGAAGGCCTTGGAAATGAACCTCTGTGGCAGAGAATTTGTGGCCCTGGCTCCCCAGAGCATATTGCATGAGTCGTCTGGAGGCACTCTCCCTTAATCCTGTGAAATCCTTACTCAGAGGAGAAGAAAGTGAAAGTGAAAGTCGCTCAGTTGTGTCCAACTCTTTGCAACCCCATGGACTGTATAGTCCATGGAATTCTCCAGGACAGAATACTGAAGTGGGTAGTCTTTACCCTTCTCCAGGGGATCTTCCCAACCTAGGGATCGAACCCAGGTCTCCCACATTGCATTTGGATTCTTTACCAGCTGAGCCACAGAAGTATTGGCCAAATGAACCCAGAAGAGGATTGTTAGAAGTGTGGGCACCATATATTTCACCAGTACTTATTGAATTGTTACCATTAACATTTGTTTATTATGTAAAGTTAAATTTTTAAAAGAAGAGTTCTAAATGAATCAAAAAGGGTTCTTCTTCATTAAAAAAATATCTTGTAGCTTTTTTCATGGGAAATTTAAAATCTAAGTAAGTGAATAGTAGGAATGCTGATTATTTTAATTTTCTTCTTTGTCTTTTCCTATAGGCTATGAATTTTCCACTCCACATATGCACTATTTTCACAATTAGAAAAGAAACATTAAAAACAAAAAAAGACTACAAACATAGATGGTGAACCCACTAAAAGGGAGTATAATACTAATATTTAGGTTTAAAAAAAGGATTTTCATCTTTTTCTAGTGAGCCATGGCATATTTCCAAGGGCTTGTATACACACACACACACACACACACACACACACACATGCATTCATGCATGCACATATTACAGGTCTTAAGAAAGGAATGTCAGCCAAAAATTACAGCTGATTTGTCTTTGGATCTTTGGACACAGGTCTAAGATATAAAGGGCTTCCCAGGTGGTGCTAGTGGTAAAGAACCGACCTGCTAATGCAGGGGACATAAAAGATGCAGGTTCGACCTCTGGGTGGAGAAGATCACCTGGAGGAGGGCATGGCCATCCACTCAAGTATTCTTGCCTGGAGAATCCCATGGAGAAGGAGCCTAGAGGGCTACGGTCCGAAGGGTCTTGAAGAGTCACACATGACTGAAGCGGCTTATCACACAGGCGTGCTAAGAGACAGGATGTCCTTGGGTGGTGTCTGTAGCTATCGTCCTTGCGCACCATCATCTCTGGTGTTCAAGTCCATGGGCGGCATACAGCGTCCGCAGAGAATAGCCAGCTCCTACCAGAAGCCTTCTTTCACCTGCAAGAGTGCCTGTGTGACCATTTCAGTTTGCATGAATAGAACTTCCTACAGTGGGTTTCAGACAGGAACCTGTGAGTGGAGCTGCCAATGTCAAAGGAGCGTTAGGTCTGGAATTTCCCAGAAGCAGTTTCACAAGTGTGGGATATTCTGGTGTTTGATTTATGTTCTTGCTCATTTTGGTATACAGGTTTCTCTTTGTAAAGCTCTTAAAACTTTTCCTCAGAACAGTTCCCCTCTCACCTGCTAAGTCACTTCAGTTGTGTCCGACTCTGTGCGACCCCATAGACAAGAGCCCACCAGGCTCCCCCGTCCCTGGGATTCTCCAGGCAAGAACACTGGAGTGGGTTGCCATTTCCTTCTCCAATGCATGAAAGTGAAGTCGTTCAGTCATGTCTGACACTCTGCGGACCCCATGGACCGCAGCCTACCAGGCTCCTCCGTCTATGGGATTCTCCAGGCAAGAGTACTGGAGTGGGGTGCCATTGCCTTCTCCTCGCCTCTCACCAGGGCACTTCTAATTGGACAAAACTGGTAGTATTATTGAACCTTTATTTTGTTAGTTCCAAATACTTGTTACAGAATGTATATATAAGACTGGATTTCTTCTGTTTATAATACTAAATCTGTGATTAAAATAATACTTCAATTTTTTTTGGCTTGGAACTAGCAGTAAGAACTAATTTCATTTATTTCAAGTTCTCTGTTTCCCAAAGTCCCTCATTCACCACATATTCTTCATCTAGAGAGTTTCTTTTCTTAAGTCAGCCCTCTTTGGGGACTCACATAGCAAAAGAACTGTATGAGAACATTTAGATTCTTAAATAATTCTTATAGGCCCTGAATTAATGGAATTCTAATGAAGAGGTCATTTCTCCCTTTTGAGAAGTGCACTTCCGTTTCTGACACTAAAAACTTTATGATCTGTAGCTTAATTTCACCAATAGCCAAACAGCATCATCACCTTCATGACTAGATAGTTTCTCTTCACCCCGCAGGTGTGTCTTCTCCTCTCCCAAGTGCTCTGCAAAGCGCATTAGAAGTTTGTTTTTCATGTTAGTATATTTTGTGTGTTCTCTTCATTCTGTTTCCCTCTAAGACCATTTTTTTTTTCAAGTAGATCTCTAGCTTTTATTTTATATTTTTTAACTTTTTATTTATATCATTTATAAAGATACAGTACATAAAAATTAGGAAGATTATTTCAGGGGGAAAAACATAAAGAAGAAAAGAAAAGAAAAAATCATGTATAATTCCACTATCCAAGGCAATCATTGTTACTACCTTCATTTCAGTGCACAATGAAAAATGGAGTTTTTTTTTTTTTCTTTTCTTTCCTCTTCCAAATCCACTGCTAGATATAATAGAAGCCTCTCCAAGGATAACCCTATTTATGAGCAATTATTCTAAAGTGTTTCATTTCTAAATATAGAATCTAGAATCTGAGAATTTACTAAATGCAAGGATGACATCATATAAACAGATATCCAAACCTCTTATCCCACATTCATGAAAGTGCTTATTTCTGTGTTTGAAGATGTGTGGCTGTTATCTTTTTATACCATGCTTTGCCTGAATTTTATTTCTCCTTTCTACATGATCCAGCCAGCCATACTGCCTGTGTAAATACAACTCAGGCTTTCTTCTTTCTGATACTCGAAAATCTATCTTCAACATTTTTGATCAGTGTGCAGTGCATTAAATACTACAGCAGATGGTGCTTTTTGATGATGTGTTTCTACATGAAACCACATTTTGTCCTGTATGCTGCATTATCAAAAAATCAAACATGTAATTATGCAAATATGTATGCCTTTATAATAATCAAGTTTTATTGTAAATGGTTGATGCACATCAATTTGATCCTGTAGTGCTGTTTTAAGTGCGGTTTAAGTGGCTTTTCAGTGTACCCAGAGGCAACACAAATGCATCTCTGGAATATTAATAAAATCCTGAATCTTTGAGACCCCAACTGGAATCTCATTGCTTGCACTGATTGAAACAAAATGCTAATCCTTTCCTTTAAAAAAATCCCCTTTGTTATTTAAAACACAGATATTAGTATGATATGAAGGGCCATTTTATTTTAAATTGTATTTTAATGTAGTTGTTAAAATAATGCCTAATCATACTATATTCAGTCTTCACAATGTAAATTTGATGAGACATGAATCCAATCATTTTGCAACAATGAATGCAGTCATGTATTTTAACCAGTCCGGTTTTTCTAATTCCATAAATTTCTATTGCCAGTGGCTGTTTACCGGTTTCTCTTTTGGATGCGTTAGCTGTCCTTTGTGGGGACATGTATTGTGAATATTCATGGCAGGAACAATTGACTTCTTTAAAAAAAAAAAAAAAAAGAAGAGGAATTCTTTAAGTTGAATTCCTGTGAGCATTTTTCAAGCAGGATTATAACATAGACAGTAGAATTTATTACTGAACAGAATTCGGGTTTTATACATTAGATTGTTTCATTAGTACACAATAGTGCCTGCTCGTCTCTCCCCAAATACAAACACTCTTACACATTCTGCTGTGGTTAAGCTAAACAGATGGACTGTGGATACTGATAATCTATGGTTGTAAATTATTTTTGCTTGTTTCTTCCTCTTGAAGAGAAATAAAAGGACTAGAAAAGTAGAATACAAAAGGAAGAGTAATGTAGCTTTAGAGGGAAGAAAATAACCATATAATTTCCTTTTTCTATTTCCAGTTCTCCTTCTCTTTATGTTTACTTTGTTTATTGGGTTTGCTATAATTATGGGTTGTGTTTTCAGTGGGCGCCACTCCCTCGCAAGATGAAATATGCAGTTTTTTCCCTTTGGTCTCATGCCTGCTTCCCTTTGCACTATCCTTCATCTTACCATCAAGCATTTCTTTCTTCCAAATACATGGATTCATTTGATGTATTCTTTCATTTTCACCTATTGTGCACACTCTGTCATTAAATCTCAGGCTATTTTTATTTGCCTTGCGCTCAACTTTCTGATCCAATGTCCCTAATGCACCACTGTCCGTATTCACTGACTCCTCCTTATTCTGATCTCTTTGGTGGTTGCCTGTTTGCTGTCTGATCTGTTGTGAGCATTTATCAAAATTTCATCATTTTATCTCTTTCAGATTTTTGTATCTCCATTTATTCATTTCTCTGACTCACCAATATCAAGAGCTACAGGTATATAGATTTTTTTTTGGCGGGGGGTGGGGGGGCGGGTAGGGAGGAAGGCATACTGTACTGGAATTCTTTTATGGCTTAGAGGTTTATCAGTATAACCACATGATTAAACAAACCTCAAGGATTCATATCTGAATAGTTGAAAATAATTCCTACATGCTCTAGCTCTCTGAGATGTTCTAGGAGTTTAAACCTTTCCTATAATTGCTGTCATGGTTATTAATTATCCATGTCCGTTTTGCTTCCTCCAGGCACATTAGTGTTTTCTTGATAGTTGAAACTGTGCTATTTGGGTAAGTCATTAAAAATGCTATGGGTTTTTTTTTACTTGTTATTAATGCTATTGAGAGACTTTCAGAATAAAAATGGCAGAGTCCAAGGACTATTTAAATTGCATACACACATATACACAGACATCCACATTTATATACTTGTTAAGTACTGTTAGTGGCCATGTGTAAAGATCAAGGTAAGCTCTGGTTGGTTTTCAGATTCCAATCCACATGATTTCCTTCTCTGTTAATAATCAGAGCCCTAGTGATGCCTCTTGGAATCAAGAGAACTGAGCTTGCATGTATGTTTAAGTGTTCATTATATCTGGGATTTTACTAATTACCGTAGGCTGAGTGGGTTAAGGCTGATCTGAGAATCAAAAAAATTCATATCCTTAAAACTATGTATGAATAAAATGTTGATTTCATTCAGACTTTATAATCTTATAGGTAACTCTTATATAAACATAAGAATAAGGTCCAGTTAGTATTTTTTCCACGGTAGCCATTTTTAGTTTGGCAAAGTGGGATTCATATACTATCTGAAGTATTTGTTGATATTGTAAAAATCAATAGTAACTCTGGTCTTTTGATTGACTTTTACATATGCAATATAATGCATTTTTTTCAGTTTTTGAATTTAACTTTAGACGACATGACATTTCAAGCTGTTTAGAGATAAAAACATGACAGTAATATATACAACTGTAAAATTGATTTTAATAGAGTAACAAGAAATGTAGTCACTTATTCTGTTTAAGTTTCCCCAGCAGAAATTGCTTCTGCATCAGAGCCTATTACAAATGCAATTCACTAAGGTCTTATGGGTGACAAAGCTTTAATTAGCATCACATTGTTTTCTAATGTGATTTTGCACTTGTAAAAACAGGATTAGGAATCAAAATATACTTTTATAAATGCCAGTTTTAATTGCATTACTCTTGGTGTGCATGTCTTTAAGCACCCCACGCAGCTTCTCGCCTAATACTTCTCTATTTGAAGGATTAAGTGTGAAACATAAAGATGGCATATATTGTCTAATAAAACACCTTTAAATCAGAAAAGGAAATACAGTCATTTATGGTATACAAGACTTCATCCAACATCAGCACCTTCTGAAGTCCATGCCCCCACAGCAGTCAGTGCCCATAAAAGAGGCAATGCTTAGCAATTGTCTGCTGTTTTATTCCATAGCAGGGAAATTAGAACAGCAGTGCACGAGTGTGCCTGCCTGCTTGAGAATAAAACTTAAGTCCCACTTGCTTCTTTCTAGGCCCTTTGCTAAAGACACCTGCATTGTTTTTTCCATTTATCTTTCTTGCCATTTTTATTTCACATTAGTGTTGTTGTACATGATCCATTTAAGGAAAAGATCATCTTTTTTTCCTCAAAGAAATTATTCTAGATGATCATGATGAGTAGGTCAAATCCTAGAATTAAAGATTTACTTTAAAAATTACACCATTTCATCATTTTATTATGTCTCTATTCTTAGCCCTTAATAGACTTACTTGGGCTCACTCATCTTCAATACGTTCGTAGGTAAGCAATAACTTTCCTCACCTTTTAAACAGAGGTGAATCCAAAGACACAATGGGGTTAAACAATTTATCAAAGGTTAGCCAACATTTCAGGTGGAGAAAAATATACCAAAGCAGGTATTCCTATTTCACAGCTTTTGCAACTATGATTACTAGGACTGAGAAAGATAAAAGCTGGACACTATATTAAGGCTTCTTTAAAAAAAAAGAGAAAAACAAGAAAAACTTTTTGTTTTGGTGGATGAAATGACTAGTGCTGGTTATTTGGAGAGGAGTTGGCACTGAAATGATCTTAGTGGAAAGTGACAGTTTTAATTTCGAAACGTTGCCTCTGTGCTACAGATGAAATGATTATTTGGGAAACTGATTCTTATTCTACTGCATCTATGCATAGTCACAGCTATTTCCATAAAATGTGTTTGTGTCCATTTAGCTATTGGCTTAAGTCGTTGGGAAGAGAAGACATTTTAGTTTCCAATATTATGTTATTTGTTGTTTGAGTTCTAAAACCTAAAGTTCTCTATCTTTTTTACTGTATTTTTTCACTAATTTGATATTTAAAAATTTTCCAAACCAACAGATAGAATGCAAGGAGAGTACAATGGGTTTGATTGTTTTTAAATCTTGATTTTCTAGGAGGAAAAAAATCTGACTGCCAGATCAATGTAAATTTTTAAGTTTTTTTCATTTCTCTTTAATTGCTTCTTGATTTCTTATTGATCCACTAACTAAAGGATTATTGTTTGATTCACTGAATGAGCTGGCAAGATTGTCTTGGTAAAATTAAATCAGTTGACCTAGCCGTTTTTTGCTGGAAATTGGGTTGTACAATTGTAATAGCTCCATGCACTCAATAAAGTGAAGAGAGAAAAGACAGCCCAGCCAGGAAGCTCTCTCGCCTGCCTCCTATTTTAATTCATTTCCATGCTTTGGCTGTACTGGTTAGTCAGAGGACTTTACAGGAGAAAACATCACCCTGCTCCATGTTGATAGTCTTGAGTTCTTCCCAAAGCCGAACTGTTGCTCAGTTGTCATGAGTTCTTATTTCTTTTATTTTCTTCTTAGATTATGATATGGGATAACTAAATAGAAAGATCGGTCATTAAACTGCTCCATACACCCTGTCCAACTTTAAGCTGTACTTTTCAGGGTCAGTTTTTAGCTCAATCTCAGCTCTGTCCTTCCTGTCCCTCTTTCTTTTCTGCACCCCTTCCCTATGCTCTCTGTGGTCTTTCTGTCTTAATTCACATTGTTTCTTTCACTTGTATTTCATTCAACTAAGGCAGAACACCTCAGTCTTTCTGTCTTTCTAGTGACTTTGAGCACTTTTGGATATCAGCACAGGTCCTGTAGCCTCCGGAAAGCACATCCTCATGTGGGTACCCTGTATCCAGCACTCTCTCCTGTAATTCTTCTATTGCTTAGATGTCATCTTATGCAACTGAAAAGCCTGCCTGATTATCTACTTATTTCATGTCAGCTTGTCATATATGCCTTATGTCAATAGGACTTATTTTTCTTTTATGTTTTGGTGTCACCTTCCACCCACTTTTTGTAGGAATAAATCTTATCACTCAGGCATATGGAGAAGTGAGGCATGGCTTGAAATCTCAGAAAACAGCAAGTAAGGTCAAGAGGGCCAGATCCTGAAAAGGAAGAGGTTCCATAAGGAAAGGGAGAAGGGGTCAAGGAACCAGCCTAAAAATACAACATGAAGAAAGTGAGGATCTGAATAGGGTTACATGCAAAATGTTCCAGCATCAAAAATGGGTAAGTACTATACATATAGCAGAATATCACTAAGCTGTAAAAAGAATGAAATAAAGCTAGGCTTCCCTGATGGCTCAGTTGGTAAAGAATCTGTCTGCAGTGCAGGAGATCTGTGTTTGATCCTTGGGTTGGGAAGATCCCCTGGAGAAGGGGATAGCTACCCACTCCAGTATTCTGGCCTAGAGAATTCCATTGACTATTCCATGGGGTCGAAAAGAGTCGAATATGACTGAGCCACTTTCACTTTTCAATGCCATTTGCAGCAACATGGATGAACTTAGTGATTATCATACTAAATGAAGTAAGTTAGAAAGAGAAAGACAAATACCATATGATATCACTTATATGTGAAATCTAAAATATGACACAAATGAACTTATCTCAAAACAGAAAGAGACTCACAGACATAGAGAACAGGCTTGTAGTTGCCAAGGGGAAGCAGGGTTGTGGGAGAGATGAGTTGAAAGTTTGGAATCAGCATATGTAAACAATTACATATAGTCAATAGAACGGATAAACAACAAAGTCTTACTGTATAGCATAGGAAACTATTCAGTATCCTGTGACAAACTATATTTAAAAGAATATGAAAAAGAATGTATATATATATATAATTGAATCTTTTTGCTGTACAGCAGAAATGAACACATTGTAAATCAGCTATACTTCAATAAAATAAATTTTTTAAAAATAAGTAAGTACTGAGAGGTGTCTAGACCCTTTTAGTACTTACAAATATACAAAGGTCAGCATCTAGATTGATCTCAGGGTATGAGCAGATCTTTACAGCTGTTTGGAACCAGGTGGGAACCTATGCAGGGCAGAGCGAAATGAGGAAACGAGAGCCTACCAGTTTCTGACAGATTCCCAAAGAGCGCTTAGTAAATATACATGATATATATATGCTCACACTCAGTTGTGTCTGATTCTTTTGTGACCCTGTGAACTGTAGACCACCAGGCTCCTCTGTCCATGGGATTTCCCAGGCAAGAATACTGGAACAGGTTACCATTTGCTTTTCCAGGCGATCTTCCTGATCCAGGGATTGAACATGCATCTCCTGAATTAGTAGGCAGATTCTTTACCACTGAGGCACCTGACAAGCCTTTAAGTTCATTTATTTATTTATTTATTTATTTATTTATTTATTTTCCTTTAAGTCCATTTAAAAGGGCACTAATGAAGTTCCTCTGCCCCTGGATGCTAGCTCAGGCTATGACAATTAGATAACATTCAAGTTAAAATCTACTAGCATACAATTGGAGAAGGCAATGGCACCCCACTCCAGTACTCTTGTCTGGAAAATGCCACGGACAGAGGAGCCTGGTAGGATGCGGTTCATGGGGTCGTGAAGAGTCAGACTCAACTGAGAGACTTCACTTTCACTTTTCACTTTCATGCATTGGAGAAGGAAACGGCAACCCACTCCAGTACTTTTGCCTGGAGAATCCCAGGGACGGGGGATCCTGGTGGGCTGCTGTCTATGGGGTCACACAGAGTCGGACACGACTGAAGCAACTTAGCAGCAGCATATAATTCCCTGAAATCTACCAATCTAAAGGATTTTTTTTCCTACTTGCTAAGTGTTCAAACATTGTGTACTAAGCATCACTGATCTACTATCTTCAAGTCACAGAAATAAAATTTTTATATGCATATTCTTTTAGCAGATTATCCCCAATTTTTTAATTGCTAAATTTCTTTTCCCATCTCCTTGCTATTCTTTTTGAGGACTATAAGTGTGTTCTTGTAATCATAACATGTTTAAGGTCGTGTGTGTGTTTATGCGTGTGCTTGGTTGCTCAGTCGTGTCCGACACTCTAGAGCACCATGAACTGTAGCCTATCAGGCTCTTCTGTCCATGGAATTTTCCAGGCAAGAATACTGGAATAGATTGCCATTTCCTACTCCAGGGGATCTTCCTGACCCAGGGAGAGAGCCGGTCTCTTGTGTCTCCTGCATTGGCAGGAAAATTCTTTACCCTTAGTGCCATTTAGGAAGCCCTTAAGGTATGATAATCTTTTAATTACTTTTATGAGCTATGGTTCTTACTGGCCCCTATGTGCCTCCCTTTCAAATATTCATGGTTGTTCTTCCTGATATCTGTACAGAAATACTTCAAATATCCCACACGTGTTGCGTGCACTCAAGAACTTTCAGTCAATGCTCAATTCTAAGATGTCTGAATCTGATGTAAGGAAAAGCTCTAGAACTCATTTTTACCTCCATTTCTCATCCATAGAGATTAGTGGTAGAGGTAAATAATGGAAAGAATATTAGTGTAGTTGCTAAGAGAAGAGACCTCAGTTTAATTCTGCCTCTGTCTCCAGCTTTGGTCTTGAATGTATTGCTTCTTTAACTCCTGTGGTCTTCAGTGCTCTCACCCGAAACAGAGGTAAGTCAGTCTCTATTGACTAGGTTCCATGTATTGGACTTTGTGCTTTCTTTTCTGGAGGGAATCCAAAATTTTAAGTGTTGTCAATTGTGTATGAATATACAGATTCATAAGAACAAATCGTATGCAGGCATTTGTTATGTCTCTGTAGTTTTGAAACTGAGTAGGGAATTTTTCTCATATTGTCTGTGGTCTCCTGATGGCTAGATTACTCCTCATTACAGAACCTTCGTTTTTGCCTACTTAATCCTTGACCGTTTGAGGTTAGGCTTAACAGGCCTTCATTTTCATTCTCGTTACTTAATGATAATAATATTGATCCAAGTTAACATTTTTGAACACTTATTATGTATCAAGCAGCAATCTTTGTCTTTAAATCTAGTTATTCATTTAATCCTGTTAATACAAGTACTGTTATTATCTCCATCCTCAGACCAGGACACAGAGGCACATAAGACCGGAAAACATCACCTGAGTTACCTAGGGAGAAGTTAGGGATCTTCATTCAGAAACAGGCAGCGCAGGGCCGAATAAATCCATGTTTTTTAATGGTTATACTACATTGAACACTTACTGTTTAAGGTGCCTGAAGAGAAAGCATAACCTTGGCTAATGCTTTCAGACTAGGTGAAACTTTTCACATATGCTGTGTAATCACCATTTATTGTAGAGTAGCTGTTACCACTACAAAACATTCGGTTAAATTTTCATCCTTCACAATATGTGCTAACCAGGCATGACTGAATGAAGAAAGCTGCTCTGAGAATGCCACCCCATTTGGAATTCTAGAGAAGGAACCAAAACAATCAACAGGGACACAGAACATCTCCACATCAAAGAGGGGAAGTTAGTCACAAGTGACAATCCGGTGTTAAATAATTAAATTGTTTTAGCTGTTAGCTGTAAGTGAATGTTGTTTTTAATTGCACTTTAATAATGCCATGCCCTTTATAACCAAAATTAATGTTTTCTGTCGCTCTGTTTTTGAAGTATGTGTCAGTTTAATTAAACTATTAATGGTAGATGGATTTTAAATACTTTATATTTTTCATTAAATTGTATCTGTTCAACAAGCATCAACAGGAAAATGGAGCCAGTGAGGAATAGACTCACGTTTTGCCTGATAAATTACTCATCCTCAGGTAAGATGATGCAGCGGACTTTTTCGGTGCTTGCTCTGTGGTAAACAAATCTGAATATTCATTGAGCTCGTTCAAAAATAAAAGTGGCTGCTCCTTCAAAATATGTGGATAGTGCAAAAGGGTTTGTTGAGTTTCTTTGAGTCAGACAATGAAAAATGCAGGACCTGAAAAACGATGGTGACAGTGACTTCAGTTGACTTGGGGTTGCAGGCATCCTTCTGCCATCTAACTCTGACCATTCAGGGAAAAGAGACTGCAAGATGGGGTTGGCTTCCTCTCCTCTTCCTTTTCTGGATTGTCTAATTATAGCCGAACACGTGAAAGCAACCTAACACAAAGCAGCCATTTGTTTTTATTGCCAGAAATGGCAATTGATAAAGTAGACACTGTGCACATCCCAAGCATCTCCTGGATTCAATTCAAAAGAATCGATTAAGTCTGGCTTAAAGATCAGGAAGAAGTAGAACAGGAGAATTTCTTGTCCCTTCAGCCCATTGATGACACATGCAAATAGGAAGGGGAGCCTAATTGGCAAACACTGAAAGAAGCAGGACAGTATCTGAATGACACTTCCCTAAGGAAAGGAATGGCGGGGTTACATCTGCTGCTTAGAGTCTAAGACGTAACATGTTATAATAGAGACAAGTGTGTCCTTCCTTTGTGTGGCAGATCAATCAATAGCTTTTCATGTGATCTTGTTCACTATTATGTTAGTAATGAAACCCTCGTGTGATGTGACAACTGTGGAATAACATTTGGTCACAAAGCTGGTGTTAACAAGCACAACTGGCCTTCTGGTAATTAGACTGATTTCTGGTCTTTTCTTTCACAAATTGTCGATAAGTGCGGTAAACAGGCCGTTGATTCCTTTCTGAACTGCTATATTCAGCTTCATATTCTTAGAAATTCATCTACTAGGTTTGCTTGTAGGGGTGAAGCCCTGGAAGAGAAAGATTACATGACAATCTTTCTTTCTTGGCCAGCCTGTGCATATATATAAATATATATATTTGTGTATATTTCTGTTTACCCATCTATTTACCTATTTATCTATCTCTACTATCAAAATTTTTAGTAAAATTTAAAGCATATGTTAATACTTTAAGTTTTAATTAACCAGTTGGCCAAGAACAAAAGCCAAACAAACAAGGACCTAATACAGATACCTGGGTTTAAAATTTATCTTAAAAAAGTGGAAAAATAGAAAATGTACATGAAAATAAAAGCAAATCACATGAAAACTAACCATCTCTTTTACACTTTTGTACAAGAAGAGGTCTGTTTGAAACTGTAATTAACTTGAAAGCTTTGCCCAGAGAAGAAGTTTAAATATATAAAATCTAATATCTTCCTTTTCTGACAATTATTTTTGGCCTTGGTGTATTCCCCCCTCCCCCCTCTATGGATTTTCTGGCAGGAAGAAAGTTTTAAATGTTAAGCAAAATGAAATCTGATTCATCTATAGACCATCAATGGGCTTTTCTTCGAAAACTTCTTCTATTGTCATCAAAAGATGCTAATTTCATTTGAATGTGAGAGACACCAAGTGCTGGGTGAGGAAGTTTACCCAGTTTACTTATGCTTTATGGAAGTTGTGATCTGAGCAGGCAACTCTGAGAAATTCTATCATGCCTTCAGCCAGTCAAAAGACAACTTTGTTTAAGTAAATCACCATTTGGAAGCCAAAATGAAAACCCGATGGAATCAGGTTCTTCGTGAAAATTCTGTTTTAAGCCCCTCTGTGTTTCAGTCCATTCCTGTCCCAGACATTTGTTTGCTGCTTGGTTCACAGATGCTTAGAGACAAAAATACATTTTTGTCACAAGTTGGTTTTTTTTTTTCCCTCCTGGACTTGGAATTTCATTCTCTGACAGGTTTTTAGATATCATTTGTCGCTGTTGTTGAGTTTGAGTGGAAATTGAAATATTTCAATGTAGAATGTCATCTCCTTCCACGAAGATTTATTCTTACTTTAGTCCCCATGGACAGTTTTTCCTAGTTTTCCACTTTTTAGGTAGTGGCACAGGGGTTGGAGCACCATCTCTGTATGAATTGTGCGTACCTGCATGCTCCGTCATGTCTCTGCAAAACTCATAGACGGTAGCCCCCCAGGTTCCTCTGTCCATGGAATTTTCCAGGCAAGAATACTGGAATGGGTTACCATTTCTTACTCCAGGGGAATCTTTGTAACCCAGGGATTAAACCTGCATTTCTTGCTTCTCCTGCCTTGGCAGGCAGATTCTTTACCACTGTGCCACCTGGTTATCAATATGACAGGCTAGAAAACCTTCCTGGCAGTCAAGTCCAAGCCAACAGCCTCATGAACACAACTATATGACCACGTGTACTCATAGGCTTATTATCACATAAGGGAGTTCTCCAGTTTATGCAAAACATTTCTATACATTTTTATTGAATGATTAACAATCTGACAATGAGGGTACAGAGATGACAAGATACAATCCCTAGAATCCTTTGACATTGTATATATGTGTATCAAGTCTTCATCATGTACACTTTAAATATCATGCAACTCTGTCAATTATACCTTGATAGGAGGATTTTTCATATAATGAGGTAGAAGGAAGTTATTCTGGCTTATATATGATTGATTTAACTTAAACTTTAGGCTAAATAAAACAGCTTGTTTGTGGCCTATTAAATATCTGCTTTAACCATTAAAGAAAAAAAAACACATTTAAAAATCAGAATGGAGTAACTGTGGTTCAGGCATCCAAAATGGAGTCAGGTAGCCATTTTGGGTGTGGCTTTAGACACATTCCTGCACTACTGAGAACTTGAATTTTCTAAACTCTTACAGGCTTAAGGGTACTACTAGCCTTTTCCAAAACAGTATCTGCTAATGGCTGTCCATTGCAGCCTTATGATCTCAAGATTTCTCCTTGTAATTCTGCAACAATTTCAGACTCTTACATCCAGCAAGATCCAATCCTAATTCTTGAAAAACAATTTATGTAACTTTGCCAATTTTTCCTTTATAAGTCTCCCCCATTTTGTAGACTGACAACACAATTCAAGTGGTTCTTGAATCTGTATCTCCTGGGCTATAGTCCTCTGCTTGAGTTAAATGAAACTCTTTTCTGTCCCTATTATAGATGGGCTTATTTAGTATTTCTGTAGATAATTTCATTAGTCCTGGGGAAAAAAAGATGTACCCCTCACAGTCTGTGCTCATAGTCATAATGAGAGCTTTTCTGTAAGTTATTCTAGGAGATTTGTCTTCATTTAGAAAGTACTGAGGAGACACTGAGGGGATTAAACCAGGAAAAATAAATGAGTCTGAAGGATAGTAGAGTGGGGAATCCACAGTTTTGGTACCCATTGGATATATTAACTAGAAAAACATTTAAAATCCTTCCTGTGTTTCCCATTTTTCTAAGCAGTGGGGGTAAAAATGAGAAGTAAGACAAGGTTTACTTCAAAGGTATGTTACTGGTATGGCCTAAGTCATGCAGAAAAACACAGGAAGACCACACTACAGAGCAACAGAGGCTCTTAGAGAGTAAGTGTGTGCAAGTAAGTATAGAGGGCTTACTATCCATTTATCCTGTTAAAGGTTAGTGTCCTGCGGCACCCTGAATCCATGTCCAATATTTTCACTGTAAGCATCTTTGCCACAGACATCTTTGTCACAAGCATTTTTGCTACATAACTGATTGGCTGTAAGACAATTTTATTATTAAAGATAAAACAACTGGTTGACAGTTTGGATTCATTTCTCCATTGACACATTACCCCCACTTTTATACGTTTAATTTTCCTACTCATTTCTCATGTTACATTATGTCCTTTTCAATGTCCCTCTTATATTTATTATTATTTTATCTTTTATGGCAAAACTGAGTTACTGTAAATTAGTTATTTGGTGAAAATGCTTGCTGAAAAGATGTCTATGGAAAAGAAGCTTACTATGGCTATACCTAGAACCCCTTGGATCCATGCTCCTGCAGGATGTCTGTTAGATTGATGCAAACGTAATTGCAGTTTTGGACTGTGAATTTTAAATCATTATAACAGGCTCAAACACATCTTTCTTAATCAAAATAGGAGCCATTACAATCAACACATTTTTGCCAATGAGAAATAAGTTTGTTTATTCTTGTAGCATAAAAATCTGTGCTTTGGGATTTGATGAACTCTTGGAAAGCATTTTCTGCATCCTGCTCGTTGTGGAAGCATTTTCCCTGCAAAAAGTTGTTGAGATGCTTGAAGAAGCAATAGTCTGTCAGTGAGAAGTCAGGTGAATATGGCAGGTAATGCAAAATTTCATAATACAATTCATTCAACTTTTGAAGCATTGGTGGTGTGATGTGCAGCTGGGCATTTTCATGGAGAAGAATTGGGGCCTTTCTGTTGACCAATGCTGGCAGCAGGCCCTGCAGTTTTTGGTGCATCTCATTGATTTGCTGAGCATAATTCTCAGATGTAATGGCTTTGTTGGGATTCAAAAAGCTGTAGTGGATCAGACAGGGAGCAGACCACCAAAGAGTGACCATGACCTTTTTTTGGTGCAAGTTTACCTTTTGGAAGTGCTTTGGAGCATCTTCTCAGTCCAACCATTGAGCTGATCATTGCCAGTTGTGGTATATAATCCACTTTTCATCACACATCACAATCTATGAACAACAGTTCATTTTTCATAGAATAAGAGAAGATGACACTTCAAAACAGAGTTTTCTGATTTTTGATCAGCTCATGAGGCACCCACTTATAGAACTTTTTCACTTTTTAAATTTGCTTCAAATGCCAAAACTGTAGAATGGTTGTTGTTGAGTCCTTCAACAACCTCTCATGTAGTTGTAAGAGGATCGGCTTTGATAATTGCTCTCAGTTCTTTGTTGTTAACTTCTAACGGCCAGCCACTATACTTCTTACCTTCAAGATTCTCATCTCCTTTGCAAAATTTCTTGAACCATCTTTGCACTATATGTTTGTTATCAGTTCCTGGGCCAAATGTGTTGCTGATGTTGTGAGTTGTCCTTGTTGCTTTATGACTCATTCTGAACTTAAATAAGAAAGTAGCTGGAGTTTACTTTTTATTTAACATCATTTCCATAGTCTAAAATAAATACAAAATAAACAGCATGTAATAAGTCATTAGCAAAAAACCTAAGGTGAGAAATGCATGTTAAAATGATGTATAACATAACCACATTTATTTAAGAATGTATTCCAATATCAAATATGAAATTTCAACAATGCAAAACCTACAGTTACTTTTGCACCAACCAAATACATGAAATTTTATTAACTTTAGCAGCAGTATTTTGAGGTAAGTGTCATTGTCCCATTTAATGGATTAAAAAAAAAATAAAGAGGATGTAATGTAACTGCTTAGAGTCATATACCTCCCAAGAAATGGGTATAAGATTAGGACAAAAGTCAGTCAACAGCAAAGCCCAAACATGTGTTCCACCATACCAAGATTTTCAGGGACTCATAAAAATGTGATGAGATATCTTCCACTTATCTGGGATTCTTGGGACACAGACTGGCCTCCACCCTCTGCATTTCAATTATGTAAGTCACGAAAGGTTAGGCCTCCATTGACACAGTCTGGGCACTAGGAGATGTCAGAACTTTGAATTTCTGCTCAAGAAAATAGCCTACATTCATGGATATTACAGAGAAGGCAATGGCAACCCACTCCAGTACTCTTGCCTGGAAAATCCCATGGACGGAGGAGCCTGGTAGGCTGCAGTCCATGGGTCGCTAAGAGTTGGACACGACTGAGCAACTTCACTTTCACTTTTCACTTTCATGCATTGGAGAAGGAAATGGCAACCCACTCCAGTGTTCTTGCCTTGAGAATCCCAGGGATGGGGGAGCCTGGTGGGCTGCCATCTATGGGGTCGCACAGAGTTGGACACGACTGAAGTGACTTAGCAGCAGCAGCATAGATATTAAATTAAGAAGTGAAACAGCCAAATCAAAATAGCCAGCAGCATGTTCCCACATAAAACCTTATACCTGGCTTCCAGGCAACTAGGAATCCTCAACTCTTAAAAGGAGAATGAAACAAAAGATGCCAATAAGCTTATTGCTTGTCTGTTGAATCTAGAGATCATTTATAAATCTGCCACATGTTGTAAATCTGACCATAAAGGCCCAGTGTATTGAAGAGTTGAAACTTCTTGTTGAAATAAATGAACATATTTTGTCCACATCACTCATGGCCCTTTACCCATTGTTGTCTCTCTCATGCTCTCCAAACAGTCATTATTAGCCACAGTTTGAATCTATCTTATGCTAGGCAGAGTACTTATTCCTGAAGCTACCCAATGAATTTATCAATGGGAAAGATGAGCCAGTATTCTAGGCTATGTTGCTCTATGTGCTGGAATTCGAACCCAGCCCCTCTACCTCCTCTCACTCTTCTATTCACATCTTAGGGATGAGAAAAGCCAGCAGGAAATAACAGATGTTGTCCCAGGATATTAGCCAGAAATGCTCTCCATGTCTTCTCAGCCACCATTTGATGCTCATCCCGTTGTGCCCCATTCTGTGGCTTTGGACATCTGTTCTTAATTCCTGAATTTGTTGACCACATAGACCTTCCTTGTATGTCTCCCACTTGTATCTGCTTTCTACACACTCTGATATCATAATTGACTCTGCAAAACTGTATTAGACTCAAGGCCACAGAGCTGGGGTGTCTATGCCTTCATATACACTCCTTGAAAAGGGAGAAAAAATTGCATGCAATATAAAGATTCTAATAAGGTTGTGATGAGATTGAAGATTAACTTAAAAAATAATTTTGGTTACAGAAGGGAGAATGGATTGTAGGGAGGCAAATGTGGACACAGAGAAGACAATTAAATGACTATTGCTGCAATGTAAGTTAAGAAATGATTTTAGCATGCACCAGCAAAATCCCATTAGAGCAGAATGATGAAGAGCATAGATTCTGGAGGCAGACTGCCCAAGTCTGATTCCCAGTTTTGCTATTCTCTAACTATGTGGTCTTAGGCAAGTTGCCTAACATCTCCACATGTCACTTCTCTCACTTAAAAATTAAGTTAATAATAATAATAATAGTAACAAATGCCTCCTAAGGTTAAGAATGTTAAATGAATTAACATAGGTGAAAGTGGGCTGGCACATAGTAAAGGCTATGAAGGTGATAGCTCTTATTGAAGAAAATGGAAATGGAGTAAAGGGAGATAAAATTAAGTGGGGGGAGATATATGTCATTTTAGTTGATTTACTATGGGAGATAAATTATTCTTAGGTTTTTATTTTGAGGCATTGCCTCCTGAGATTTCAGTCTCCCCAAAAGTGCAGTTTTGTCAGGAGGGAACATTATGATAGGAAAAGCCTGACTTTGGGCAGGATGGAGGTGTATGTGTACTTACGGGTCAGTAAGCACACTCACCAATTAAGATCCTCCCAAGTGAGTACAAGTCCAAACCCTACGAGAAGCTTCATTACAGTAGAAACTATCAGTGTTAAATCTAAGAAATGTTTGTATTTATTGTGGCATTCTCATCTTCCAACTGAGGACACTGCTATTCAGAGATATGACTTGTCAAGTTCAAGCTGCTAGAAAGATAAGGCACACACTTTGCCCTGGTTCTAGAACCTGCATTGTTTTGCGGTGGTCCACTGCCCCACAGCCATCAAATGACACCCAGATGTAGGGGCCTGGAGACTGCGAATGAAGAAGCGTCGAGTTAGGGCTGCAAGATAATGGTTTATGATGATGGGCATACCTCAGAGTGTGCATTTTAATGTATAAAGGGCTAATTTGGTTCTGTATACTTGAGGCATTTAATTATTTTTTTCTTACTCTTCTATGGTATAAATAAATTTATCAGATAATGCTTACTAGAACCATTCTATCTTCAGAATATTAGGCTTCCCAGGTGTCTCTGTGGTAAAGAATTTGCCTGCAAAGCAGGAGACCTGAGTTCGATCCCTGGGTCGGGAAGATTCCCTGGGATAGGAAATGGTAACCGACTCCAGTATTCTTGCCTGGGAAATCACATGGACAGGCAAGTGTGGCAGGCTAAAGTCCATGGGGTCACAAGAGCTGGAGAAACAACTTAGCGATTAAACCACCACCAAAAATACTGAGATATACAAATATACAAAACATTATAAACGTAATGTAAGTTCTAAGGTCTTATTAGTGGGCGAGCATGTTTCCTTTTTAAGTTTTAAAACAATGTTTTATTAATTAACCATCACCCTCTATTGTTTACATCTTGTTGAGGATGGTTCTATCTTAAAATATCTGTCTCAGTTCAGTTTGTTTAATCGCTCAGTTGTGTCTGACTCTTTGCGACCCCATAGACTGCAGCACGCCAGGCTTCCCTGTCCATCACCAACTCCCGGAGCCTACTCAAACTCATCTCCATCGAGTCAGTGATGCCACCCAACCATCTCATCCTCTGTCGTCATGCCTTCAATCTTTCCTAGCATCAGTCTTTTCAAATGAGTCAGTTCTTCACATCAGGTGGCCAAAGTATTGGAATTTCAGCTTCAGCATTGGTCCTTCCAATGAATATTCAGGACTCATTTCCTTTAGGATGGACTGGTTGGATCTCCAAGCAGTCCAAAGGAATCTCAAGAGTCCTCTTCAGCATCACAGTTCAAAAGCATCAATTCTTCAGCACTCAGCTTTCTTTATAGTCCAACTCTCACATCCATACATGACTACTGAAAAAACCATAGCTTTGACTAGATGGGCCTTTGTTGGCAAAGTGATGTCTCTGCTTTTTAATATGTTGTCTAGGTTGGTCATAACTTTTCTTCCAAGGAGTAGGCATTTTTGAATTTCATGGCTGCAGTCACCATCTGCAGTGATTTTGGATCCTGCCCCCCCCCCCCCCCCACCCCCCCCAAAAAAAACTCTTATTGTTTCCATTATTTCCCCATCTATTTGCCATGAACTGATGGGACCAGATGCCATGATCTTCGTTTTCTGAATGTTGAGCTTTAAGCCAACTTTTTCACTCTCCTTTTTCACTTTCATCAAGAGGCTCTTTAGTTCTTCTCCACTTTCTGCCCTAAGGGTGGTGTCATCTGCATATCTGAGGTTATTGATATTTCTCCCAGCAATCTTGATTCCAGCTTGTGCTTCATCCAGCCCAGCATTTCTCATGATGTATTCTGCATATAAGTTAACTAAGCAGGGTGACAATATACAGCCTTGATGTACTTCTTTCCAGATTTGGAACCAGTCTGTTGTTTCATGTCCAGTTTTAACTGTTGCTTCTTGACCTGCATACAGATTTTTCAGGAGGCAGGTCAGGTGGTCTGGTATTCTTATCTCTTTCAGAATTTTTCATAGTTTGTTGTGATCCACACAGTCAAAGGCTTTGGCATAGTCAATAAAGCAGAAGTAGATATTTTTCTGGAACTCTCTTGCTTTTTCAATGATCCAACAGATGTTGGCAATTTGATCTTGGTTACTCTGCCTTTTCTATATCTAGCTTGAACATCTGGAAGTTCCTGGTTCACATACTGTTGAAGCCTGGCTTGGAGAATTTTGAGCAACTGTGTGGTAGTTTGAGCATTCTTTGGCATTGCCTTTCTTTGGGATTGGAATGAAAACTGACCTTTTCCAGTCCTGTGGCCACTGCTGAGTTTTCCAGTTGCTGGCACTTTGAGTGCAGCACTTTCACAGCATCATCTTTCAGGATTTGAAACAGCTCAGTAGGAATTCCATCACCTCCACTAGCTTTTGTTTGTAGTGATGCTTCCTAAAGCCCAGTTGACTTGGCATTCCAGGATGTCTGGCTCTAGATGATCTCACCATCATGGTTTCTGGATCATGAAGACCTTTTTTGTATAGTTCTTCTGTGTATTCTTTCCACCTCTTAGTATCTTTTGCTTCTTTTAGGTCCATACCATTTCTGTCCTTAATTGTACCCATCTTTGCATGAAACATTCCTTTGGTATCTCTAATTTTCTTGAAGAAATCTCTAGTCTTTCCCATTCTATTGTTTTCCTCTATTTCTTTGCATTGATCACTGAGGAAGGTTTCTTATCTCTCCGTGCTATTCTTTGGAACTCTGCGTTGAAAAGAATATATCTTTCCTTTACTCCTTTGCCTTTAGCTTCTCTTCTTTTCTTGATGCTTCCCTGGTGGCTCAGACAGTAAAGCATCTGCCTGCAATGCAGGAGATACATGTTCAATCCCTGGGTCGGAAAGATCCCCTGGAGAAGGAAATGGCAACCCACTACAGTACTCTTGCCTGGAAAATTTGATGGATGGAAGAGGAAAAAAAAAAAAAAAAAAGAATGATGATGGAAGAGCCTGGTGGGCTATAGTGCATGGGGTCAGTCGCAAAGAGTTGGATGACTGAGCAACTTCACTTTCACTTTTTCTTTTCTCAACTATTTGTAAGGCCTCATCGGACAACCATTTTGCCTTTTTGGATTTCTTCTTCTTGGGGATGGTCTTGATCGCTCTCTCCTGCACAATGTCATGAACCTCCGTCCATAGTTCTTCAGGCACTCTGCCTATCAGACCTAATCCCTGGAATCTATTTGTCACTTCCACTGTATAGTCATAAGGTATTTGATTTAGGTCATACCTGAATGGTCTAGTGGGTTTCCCTATTTTCTTCAATTTGAGTGTGAATTTTGCAATAAGGAATTCATGATCTGAGTCACAGTCAGCTCCCAGTATTGTTTTTGCTGACTTTGTTGTTTCACTTCTCCATCTTCGACTGCAAATAATAGAATCCATCTGATTTCGGTATTGACCATCTGGTGATGTCCCTGTGTAGAGTCTTCTCTTGTGTTGTTGAAAGAGGATGTTTACTATGACCAGTGCGTTCTCTTGGCAAAACTCTTTTAGCCTTTGACCTGCTTCGTTTTGTACTGTAAGGCCAAATTTGCCTAACTCCAGGTATCTCTTGACTTCCTACTTTTGCATTCCAGTCCCCTATAGTGAAAAGGATCTCTCTTTTGGGTTTTAGGTCTAGAAGGTCTTGTAGGTCTTCATAGAACCATTCAACTTCAGCTTTTTCAGCATTAGTGGCCGGGACATAAACTTGGATTACTGCAATATTGAATGGTTTGCCTTGGAAACAAGCAGAAATCATTCTGTCATTTTTGAAATTGCATCCAAGTACTGCATTTTGGACTCTTTTGTTGACTATGATGGCTACTCCATTTTTTCTAAGGGATTCTTGCCCACAGTAGTAGATATAATGGTCATCTGAGTTAAGTTCACCCATTCCAGTCTATTTTAGTTCCTTGATTCCTAAAATATTGATGTTCACTCTTGCCATTTCCTGTTTGACCACTTCCAATTTGCCTGGATTTCATGGACCTAACATTCCATGGACCTAACATTCCATGGACCTAACATTCCTAGGTTCCTATGCAATGCTGTTTTTTACAGCATAAGACTTTACTTCCATCACTAGTCACAGCCACTACTGTGTGTTGTTTTTGCTTTGGCTTCATCTCTTCATTCTTTCTGGAGTTATTTCTCCATTGATCTCCAGGTGCATAATGGGTACCTACTGACCTGGGGAGTTCATCTTTCACTGTCCTATACTTTTGCCTTTTCATACTGTTCATGGGGTTCTTAAGGCAAGAATACTGAAGTGGTTTGCCATTCCCTTCTCCAGTGGACCACATTTTGTCAGAACTCTCCACCATGGCCCATCCATCTTGGGTGGCCCCACATGGCATGGCTCATAGTTTCATTGAGTTAGACAAGGCTGTACAGTCTAAGTAATCAGTTTGATTAGTTTTCTGTGATTGTGATTTTCATTCTGTTGGTCCTCTGATGGATGAGGATAAGAAGCTTATGGAAGCTTCTTGAAACTAAGTCTTGTTTTGATGGGCAGGGTCATGCTTCAGTTCAGTTCAGTTCAGTCACTCAGTCATATCCGACTCTTTGTGACCCCATGAATCATAGCACGCCAGGCCTCTCTGTCCAGCACCAACTCCCGGAGTTCACTCAAACTCATGTTCATCAAGTCGGTGATGCCATCCAGCCATCGTATCCTCTGTCATCCCCTTCTCCTCCTGCCCCCAATCCCTCCCAGCACTGGGTCTCAACTCTTTGCATGAGGTGGCCAAAGTATTGGAGTTTCAGCTTTAGCATCAGTCCTTCCAATGAACACCCAGGACTGATCTCCTTTAGGATGGACTGGTTGGGTCTCCTTGCTGTCCAAGGGACTCTCAAGAGTCTTCTCCAACACCACAGTTCAAAAGCATCAATTCTTTGGCAGTCAGCTTTCTTTATAGTCCAACTCTCACATCCATACATGACCATTGGAAAAACCATAGCCTTAACTAAACAGACCTTTGTTGGCAAAGTAATTTCTCTGCTTTTGAATATGCTATCTAGGTTGGTCATAACTTTCCTTCCAAGGAGTAAGTGTCTTATAATTTCATGGCGGCAATCACCATCTACACTGATTTGGGAGCCCAAAAAATAAACTCTGATACTGTTTCCACTGTTTCCCCATCTATTTGCCATGAACTGATGGGACCGGATGCCATGATAGATTTCTGAAGATTGAGCTTTAAGCCAACTTTTTCACTCTCCTCTTTCACTTTCATCAAGAGGCATTTTAGTTTCTCTTCACTATCTGCCATAAGGGTGGTGTCATCTGCATATCTGAGGTTATTGATATTTCTCCTGGCAATCTTGATTCCAGCTTGTGCTTCATCCAGCCCAGTGTTTCTCATGATATACTCTGCATATAAGTTAAATAAGAAGGGTGACAATATGCAGCCTTGACATACTCCTTTTCCTATTTGGAACCAGTCTGTTGTTCCATGTCCAGTTCTAGGGGTCATGCTTAGTAAATCTTTAATCCAATTTTCTGTTGATGAGAGGGGCTGTGTTCCCTCCCTGTTGTTTGACCTGAGGCCAAACTATGGTGGAGGTAATGAAGATAAGGTCCCATGCATGCACCTCTGCAATGAATGCCCCCAATCCTGCAGCAGGCCACTGCTGACCCATACCTTTGCCAAAGACTCCTGGACACTCATGGGCTAGTCTGGGTCAGTTACTGTTGTGGTCACTGTTCCTTTCTCCTGGGTCCTGGTATGCACGAGGTTTTGTTTGTGCCCTCCAAAAGCCTGTTTCCCCAGTCCTATGTAAGTTCTGGTGGCTCTATTGGTGGAATTAATCTGGTGGGATTGATGGTGACCTCCTCCAAGAGGGCTTATGCCATACCCTGGTCTGCTGCACCCAGAGCCCCGTACCCCTGTGGCAGGCCACTGCAGACCCATACCTCCACAGGAGATACTCAAACAGTTTTGGCTCAGTCTCTGTTGGATCTCTGAGTCCTGGTGCACAGAAGGTTTGTTTGAGCCCTCTGAGTTTCTCTGGCAGCTATGGGGTTTGAGTCTAAATGTAATTTTGCCCCTCCTACCATCTTGCTGGGGCTTCTCCTTTTCCATTGGATGTGGGGTATCTTTTTTTGGTGGGATCCAAAATTCTGTCAATGGTTGTTCAGCAGAGAGTTGTAATTTTGGTGGTGGAGGAAGATGGAGGGTTAGAAGGACATGCGCTCATCTTCTCCTGTGAGATCAAAAAAAAAAAAAAAAAACGTCTGCTATATTATAAAAATAGATATAACTCCTTCATTTATAGACCACACACTGTCTTCTAGGTAGAAACCCAGACACTGAGATGCAATAATGATGTAAATCAGGTCCTGTTGTCAATAGTATTTGTTCTAGTGTGGACACAAATAGCTAAATAAATGAGTAAGATAATGATACCCTATTTCTGTATGTAACAACTTCAGTAAGACCCCACAATAACCTCCCACCTTCCTATATCAAATACTTTAAATTAGGTGTCTCCCAGTAGTCCAAGTTGCCTGGTGGACGAGCAACTCAACCCTGTGCACATGAAGGGATTAGAGCTCCTTCTAGATATCTGGGGCTTCCCTGGTGGCTCAGATGGTAAAGTGTCTGCCTGCAATGTGGGAGACCCGGGTTTGATTCCTGGGTTGGGAAGATCCCCTGGAGAAGGAAATGGCAATCCACTCCGGCACTCTTACCTAGAAAATCCCATGGACAGAGGAGCCTGATAGACTACAGTCCATGGGGTTGCAAAGAATCGGACATGACTGAGCGACTTCACTTTTCACCTTCTAGATATCTGCTCTACCATCTCCTGGGGTACTATTGTTGTCAAGCTGGGTCACCATTACATCCAGGGGTCAGCTGATAGGAAAGTCCTTAGACACCAGTCACTTTCCTGTATATCCTGTTGGAGAGAACCTTGAAACTAAGGGAAGCAGAGATATGTGTGGCTGGGCATCCATGTGGTTAGCTTGAATTCTGCTTCTCTGCAAAGGCAGGAAAGAGGATTTCAAGAAATATCTAGTCATCTCTGCATAATTCTGTGCTTTATTTATCTTAATTGAGGACATGTTGATAGTAAATTGTCTTAAAATTTTTTCACAAACTTTGATTAACCACTCTCCTGTGGTATGTGGTTCATTGCCAATTTTTTATTACTAGAAACAAAGCAACAGTTAATAATTTGTAGTTAACTTTTTAGATTATCTCCTTCAGATATATTCCTAGAAATATAATTACTGATAATACTTGAAAAGTTTTGTTATTTTTTAAAAAAATATCTCCCCAAAGCACTATAGCCATGTCTCATTTACCTACAGAATACCTTTCTCTTGCTGGAAATACATTTAGAACTCAAAACTTTGTTATATGAGGGAGAAAAACCCTAACTTTCTGTTTTAGCAGGCATTTCTTTGTTATTTAAACATGTTTCCCCCCTAATTATTTTTTAGCTAATTGCATTTCTTGCATTTACCTCTAAGAGTATTTGTATTGAACTGGATATGTTTACATACATTAAGTATTAATCTGTTGTCATATTTGTTACCAGTACGTGTCCTTCTTAAGTTTTTCCAGATATTGTTATTAGAAGACATTAGTGATTGGTATATTGATTGCACAAAATTATGCTCCAATAATAACCCTCATTAAAAGTTTTTACTTCTCTGGGCAATATTATTGAGCAGTCAATCTTTTTATTGCTTGTCCTTAGAACTTTTAGGCATATATAACTCAACATAAACTTGAGTAACTTGATACTGTTTGTTCTCTTTAGTGAGGCTGAGTCATAGTTTGGGGAAGTGTTACAGATTCTAGGGAAAATGTCTCCTGTTTCCTGCATTTCCTTCAGAATATAAACTCAAGTATATGTTCTGGGGTAATGTTGATCCATTGTATTCATTTTGTCGTTTGAAAGGAATTTGAAAGAAGTTGCAAGGTCAATGAGATCTCTTCTCATTGTTCAGCTTTCTTGCATGGTTAGTTGCTCCTTTCATTCTCACCAAAATGGCACGGTCTCAAACAACTTTCTTTCAATACATCCTATCACCTACTGATGTGTTCTTACATACTTTCTTAGGTTCATACTCAATAGGTATGCATGAAAATGTGAAAATTTGATCTCTCAAAATATATAATTGCATTGTGCAATAAAGACAATTTAAGAATAAAAAGTCATCTTTCAGTAAGACCTACTCTGATCATCCTTTTTAAAACTGAAACCCTTACTACCATCTGTACCCATTCTTCTTTTCTGATTAACTTTTTCTCCATCATATTATTTCTTTCTAACATACTATAATATTTACTTTTTTAAATTGTCTGTCTCTCTCCAATAGAGTATAAATAAGTCCCATGAGGACAAAATTTTTGTCTGCTTTGTTCACTCATGCAGCCCCAGTGTCTAGAGTAGTCCCTGGCACATAGTACATCTTAAAAAATAATTGTTAAGTGAATGGGGAAGCATTACAGTGACTTACAACAACAAAAATTTTCTTCACTCACGTTACACGTCTTTTAAGGATTAGAGGCATCTTTGCTCCATGACCTTTTCATTCTGAGACTCAGCTGACAAAATAGCCATAATCTTGGCTATTTTGAGGAAATAAAAATTGATGAGGGAACTCAGGGCAGCTGTTACATCTTCAGTTGGCAGCACAGTTCACTTTCATAAACATTCCCATGGCCAAGGCAATTAATTTGGCCAGAAAGGATATCAGTGGGTTGGGGATGTATGATCATCTCACCAGGATGGGCAGTGGACATTTGAAACAGTTATACAGTCTACCACACTTATGTTCTCCTCATTTGCCTTCCTATAACACATATGAGAAAGACATCTGAAAGCAGAGAAAAATCTCAACAGTGTATTTCTGTTCTCTTAAAAAATGATAGTGCAAAATGAAGTAATCATAGATTCTAATCTGCAGTTTGTGGGTACCTAGGTGAGAATAATTGTTCTAAAAGAGATCACAATTAGAAGTAAATTTGAGTTCTTCCAACTACACATTCCCGAGTGCTCTCTCTCTCCTTTTCTTTCTTGTTGTTAAAAGACATTCTATCCAAGCGCTGTAACTTTTTGAAGATGCAATAACTATAATATTGCCTGCCTTAGACACTAAGCAGAATTCTCAATGCAATATTCAAAATGAGAATGGGTTATATATGTAACCACTCTATGAAGCTTAAGAAATCCCAAACCAAACATACTGCAAAACTTAATTGAAAAAGAAGAAAAAACTTTTTATAGTGACAAAGGCAAAAACTATAAACCTCCACAAAAGTTTAGGATCATTTCTTAAAATTAAAGTAATTTTGAATATCAGTAGAGAATACCTGGCACAATTTCAAACCAAGATGTAGATAGATTCCCCAGGGGTGTCAGAGATTGGCTGAGGTATGGAAGGGAAGGATAAATCCATGTATACAACTCACAGCACAGATAACAAACTTACATAAACAATTTATTTGTACTAAATTGATTTTGAGACTGCATGGAACAACCAAAAATATACTTCTTATTAACCTACCCTGAATGTTGCCGATTAATAATGGCTGTAAATGTCCTCCCATAAATGTATTCATTAACAGTATTATTTAATAAGCCACTTTTTATTCTGAGTTTCTCCTTTCATCCTTATTGTTTTGCTTTCCTCTTTCCTTTGAATTTGACTCCAATACACCAGGAAGTATGCTGAGAGCTAAGGATATATAAAATATGTTTCATTCCCATAAGGAGTTTACAGTCTGGTAGCACAAACAGTTTTGCTGTTGCTACTGTTTACTTGCTAAGTCATGTCTGACTCTTTTGTGACCCCATAGACTGTAGCCAGTCAGGCTACTCTGTCCATATTTATCAGGCAAGAATATGGAGTGGGTTGCCATTTCCTTCTCCAGAGAATCTTCCCAACCCAAGGATCAAACCCACATCTCCTGCATTGGCAGGCAGATTCTTTACCACTGAGCCTCCATGGAAGCCCCACACAAACAAGTCAGTCAGTCAATAATTAAAAAGAGACCAAGTGCTTCCATAAAGATATTTGTGTGGGAATTCAGTGACTAAGCACCAGCTCAGTATAGAGCTGACAGAAACCCAAGTGTGAAGGATGGATAGGTGGGCTTGGGAGTGAGAGGAACGGCAGTTAGATGGAGCAAGGTATGCAAAGTGAAAAGATCAGGGAGAGTCCAGACTAGGGGCCCTGAAGCATGAGCTGTGCCTAGGAAAGCAGTGGGTGATGGGACCACAGCCATGGTTCTTGATGGAGGATGGAGGGATGGGGAGAAAGGTAAGAGATTTTGCTACCCAAGGGACTTTCTGCAATGTCTGGAGACCTTTTTTGATTGCTACAACTTGAGAGGCTTGCTACTGGCCTCTAGTGGGTAGAAGCCAGGAACGCTGTTAAACATCTTGCAATGCACAGGACTATCCCTATAACAAAAAAACCTGTTCAGGCTACAAGATCAGTAGTGCCCAGGTTGAGAAATCCTGGGCTAGAGAATAGTAGAAGCCATGATCTTCCTACATACTCCCAATTTTTAGGAATAGAGAGCCTGAAACAAAGGAAAGAAAAAACTTTTTAATATCATTGTTGCTCTCAGCATTTGGTTGGCAGTGATGTTCTTGCTTGAAGAGGTAAGTCATCGAGAATATGATTATCTCATTATGTTGATTCTAGGGTCTATCAAGGAAATTTTGAATTATACATAGATCCTACCATAAGAAAGAAAGAGAGAAAGTAAAGTCTCTCTGCAACCCCATGGACTGTAGCCTACTAGACTCCTCTGTCTTTGGAATTTTCCAGGCAAGAGTACCGGAGTGGGTTGCCATTTATTTCTCCAGGGGATCTTCCCAACCCAGGAATTGAACTTGGGTCTCCCACATTGCAGGTGGATTCTTGACCATCTAAACCACCAGGGATGCCCATAGACCATCGTTTATTTGGAAAATAATCCATGATGACTATATCTGTAATGGATCAAATCAGTGATTTTATCCTGAATTAAACACATTAGTAGAACAGGTTTTTTTGGAATTCCAAACAAAGAGCTTTACTCTGCAGTGACACAGAATAAATCCACCAGGCTCAGTAGACCCATTGGGATTTATCCTTAATCTTACTTTTTTTCCTAGCATTGTATATTTGAATTCTTTCTTCTGTTCTAAAAGAAGAAAAAAGCCTTCTTTCCAGAAATAAAGGAAAAAAGTTCATTTTGAGAAGGAGAGTCTTTGCCCCATAAAATCTAGTGACTTTCCCCACTTTCATTATAGCAAAGTCCTATTTCCCTTGCAGGATTTTTGTCTAAAATTGTGATGCATATTGAATATACAAATGAATAAATTAACTGCATAAAGGTAAGAATGAAAAACATTCTAATTATACTGGAGTTTTGTATCAGCCGTTTAATCCTCAAGTGGTTTGGTCAATAGGTAAAACTATTCCAAGGTTCTCTTGGTTACTGGAGTCAAAGTTATATTATTAACTCTTAATTAAACTATAGGGTTATTTTAATTTAAAAATTAAACTATAGTTACTATATGTTACATATAACATATATATTGTATTTATTTATATAATCACAGGTCTCATAAAGCAGACAGTGGAAAATCTCTTGTTATTGGAGTCTGTTTTCTGTTCATTGTCAGGATTAACATTCAAACTCTGAGATATTTCAGGTCATCTGAAATAATCCAGTGCATTTATCATTTGTTCACATGCCCTGTCTCTACCTTAGTTATGATTCCCTTTCATGTTGAAACTCAAGACAAAGTAAGATGATAATACAATTATGTGTGCAGTTTTCCAGCAAAATTTTCCTTTCTAGCATAAAGAAAATCTGTTTTTCCAATATTTCTATTAGAATTGGTTAAATTTACCCCCAATTGTTGTTTGTGGTTTGCCGATTAGTTTTGCTAATGAATTAACTAGTGCAGCCGACCACTTGCAGAGCTATTCTCAGTATAATGAATGTAATTATTTAGCACTAAACCAGGACAGCATCTTTCTTCTTCTGAGACAAGCATAATTCTTTATTCTCCCATTAGCCAGGTGCCCTGGTCTCTGTAAACTAGTTATTGACCTGCTCATTTAAGGAGCTTCACTCTAAATGCTTCTTCCCTTATTTAAGCTCCTATAATTTCTCTTCACCATACGGGGTTAGCATGTAAAGAGTTCATTGTTCATTTATTGTGAGTAAAGCAAGGCGTCAGGGAGCTATTCTTAGATAGATGCTCAGACTCCTGAGCCCTGCTTACTTGTCCCTGGTTATAATGGATACAAAACCGTATGGGGCTGAGCGAGCATCATGTAAGCTCCATAGGAAATCTGAGGCAATGAATCATGGAGCTGGACTCCTGCTGGGGACTGTGTGCCTGAACAGACTACAAATAGAAAAGCAGCTTAAGCAAGAGGCTTTCTTATGACAGGAATGCATATATTAGGCATAAGAGGAGACTATTTGGATAAGGATGTTTATATATAAAGGACAATAATAATTCCTCTAGCCAGACTCTGAGAGAGCAAACTGCTAGTGAAGAACAATGCCCCTGGGCCCACGTTGACGTGTTTCAGGCATATCTTCTGCCACCATTTAATATCCTTAAAAAAAAAGAATGTCACACGATATTGGATCACCTTGGCCATGATGTATTGTGTCAGGGCACATGCAGTGAGACATAGTGAGATGTGACTGGAGAAGCCCAAAGTAAAGATTAGATGTCAGAAATTAAAGAAAAAGCCATGGCCATCTTTCATGTTTGAACTTTCCTTTGAAACTGGGGAAAAATTAAAAGAGATTTTAAAATTACATAGGAAAGAAAGTGGCATATATAACATTTGGAGGAGTATGTTTTTTCCCCCCCACATTTTCTTTAATAGCAAGTGCTATAAGTTATACCTGACCTCTATCTATAGAAATGTAATTGTGTTGTAAAAAAAAAAAAAAATGCAAGCAATAAACACCCCCAGCTTGGGGAAACCTCGTTAACATTTTTATTAAATTTTTATATTTGAATAATGATACTTTAATATATCTTTCTCTTGACTGCAATTCCAGAGTCCTTTTAAGACTAACTTGGCTTGACAGCCCCGGAATTTTGAGATAAAGAAAAGACAAATTAGGACCATGTCTATAGGGGGAAACAAGATTATATTGGAAAGTTTGCCTCGTGAAGGGAGCGGGCACAGAATCTATTGGTTTTCGTTCAAAGCTGTTTATGTATATGTAGGATAAGTGAGAACAGTCATATAAACATATACATAAACATGTTTACATTCTCCCCCATGCATGCTCCCTGTGCTTTTTAAGCTAACCAGACATGTACAAACATGGATGGAAATAATCAGTTTCTTTCAGAATAACAAATGTGACTCAAGCTGGGAATTTGCCCAATGAAGAAAACACTCAATTAGGAAGATTACCGAAGAAAAGAATGAGCTAAATAAGCAAAGGATAGACTTATAGTAAATTACCTTGGAGGTGTTTTGAATTTTTGATAAAGCTGATCTGTTGTGGGTTTGGTGAGCAGGTGCTATTATGGGCATTCTAAATAAAATAATGCTTCCATCAAATAAAAATTAGACAGCACCTCATCACATTCTCAAGACACAAATTGAGCTCCTGAACTCAAGGATCTGAAGTCAAAACTCCCTTGCTGAAGCCTTTAAAAAAAGAATTTAAAGCTTCAGAAATACTCTACATTCTTGAGGATAACTGTAACCACTAATGGCAATAGGCTGGGTGGGAGGCTGCATAAATAAGATTTGTAAGGGCACTGCAGTCTATGTGCCACAAAGCCTCTGGCATAGAATATGTTCAAAAAATAAAATGGAATTTTAAATGACATTATATTGTGTATTAGCTGTCTTGTGTTACTGGCTTGATAGTAAAACAGTGCAAGAAGTAAAGATTCAGAAATTCTCAGGTAGATAGTGAAAGCTAAACATTTTTTTTTATTATGTTGTGAATATCATTTGATGCATAAATATTTTAAATTTATATGTAATCAAATGTGTATTTTTCTCCCTTCATGGCTTACATGTTTATGCCTTCCCTGAGATTAATTATGATCTTATATTATTTTCTTCTTTTTAAAATGATGCTTTTGACATTTAGATCTTAAAGTCACTTGAAATTGATTTTTACAGTTTATGTGAGGTAGGGATATAGCTGATGCAAAATCATTTGTCCTATTTGTTAAATCCTTTCTGTGGTACAGTATCACCACTGGAATATAGTAATTGGCCATTACTAAGTTATTATTATAATAAGTTGTAGGGTCCTGTTTTTAAGCAATCTGTTTTATTTCAGAATTTTTTTTACACTAATACAACAGTATTTGTAATTATAGTTTTGGTAATATTTCTGGACTCTTGATATGGTAAATCTTCCTACCTTCTACTTCCTCAAAATTTTTTTGGCCAATATATTTGGCCAACTGACTTTCATATTTCCATTAGAATTTTAGTTCACGAAAGTTCATGAAGTCAAAGTTCATGAAAAATCTTTTTTTAAAAAAATTAGATTTACATTTAATTAATATATTAATTTAGAAAAACAGTTTAAATATTGTTGAGTTTTTCTACCTGTGAACACATTACATTGCTTCTTTTGTGTGGTGTTCATTATGTCTCCCAATATAGTTTTAATATTTTCCATATGAAATTTGAATGTCTTTTGTGAAATTTAAGACTGTGTTGATTCCAGTCTTTGTGTCCCTTTTAAATGAAGATATTTTCATTACACTTTCTATTTTTGTGTATTGAATTCGTGTCCAGAATACTTGCTTACTAGTTTGTAAATTTTCTTGGGTTTCCTATGCAGGCAATCATATTGTCCCTGAAAATGAGATTTTTTTAAATTTCTTTTTTTCTATCCAAATAGATTTTATTTCCTTTTATAATTCATTTGTATTAGATACACCCTCCAAGCAATGGATTAAAAGCAGTGATAGTAAGCACTCTTGTCTTGATCCTGACTTAGGAAATAAAAAGCTTCTGTGTTTCACCCTTAAGAATAATATTATTGTAGTTTTAGTGAATATAACTTTGTTAGGCTAGGAAATTGTCCTTCTATTCCTATTTTGATTATAGTTTTATTTTGTTATTAATGTATGTTGGGTTTTTCTGTGTCTATTGATGTGGGTATGTTTCTTTCATCTTTAATTTATCATCAGAGATTGCATGCAAAGTTGCTCAGTTGTGTCCAACTCTTTGCGACCCTATGGCCTGTAGACTGCAGGCTCCTCTGTCCATGGGATTCTCCAGGCAGAAATACTGGAGTGGGTTGCCATTTCCTTCTCCAAGGGATCTTCCTCACCCAAGGGTCAAACCTATGTCTCTAATGTCTCCTGCACTAGCAGGCAAGTTCTTTACCACTAGCACCACCTGGGAAGCCCATGAGAAATTACATTAATGTATATTGTCCAGTATCAAAACTTGGGTACACCCAGCTTGATGGCAATGTATAATCTTTTTCCTCTAGTAGCCTTTTAAAAATACCTGAGAAATTTGTCTCTTTTCTATTTTTGGAATATTTTACATAATATTGATATTATCTGTATTTAAAACATTAAGAGAATTATGTTTAACTGCCAAAGTCTATCATTTGAGGATATGTGGACAGAATATATTTTAAATTAGTGATTAAATATAAAGAGTTTTAAGTCTAATCAAGTGAGTCAGGTACCTTATCTATCAAGTGAGAAGGCACATTATCTTCTTTTGGTAAATTGTTTTTGCAAGCCTTTAAATTTATAAATTTATAAGTAGATTTATAAGCATTCCAAATTCAAAGTTTTCATAGTATTATACTATATGTATATTTTTTAATAACTCTATCTGTAGTTATGGATTCTAGCTGCTGTAGATTTATGCTTTGATGGACCTCCCTGGTGGTTCAGATGGTAAAGAATCTACCTGTAATGCAAGAGATCCGGGTTCAATCCCTGAGTCAGGAAGCTCTCCTGGAGAAAGGAATGGACACTCACTCCAGATCTTGACAGGAGAATGGACAGAGGAGACTGGTGGACAACAGTACATGGGGTCACAGAGAGTTGGACACAATTGAGCAACTAACACTTTCACTTGCTACTGAGTTAGAAGTGACACATTTTATTTCTATGCCTTTAGTAGTTAGCCTTCAAATTTTAATATAACCAGTAACTTTTAAATTTAATCATATTCCCTATCCACTCTGAAACTTGCACAGATCTTAATGCATTAACTCAGAACTCATTCAGTTTTACGTGTGTTGCTTGATATTTTCACGAAAGCAATTACTTTAATTACCTCATGCCATCAATAATTGTTTGAATGTGCCTGTATTTAACTAAGTTATCTGCCTCATACAGTATCTAATATTTTACTCATTTATATTTCTAAATTTTCTTCTTCCTGTTTCTCACATCTCACTCCTTCCATTTCAGTTTCTTCTTCGTAAAGTACCTTTTTTTTAGGATCTCGTTTTGTGAGAATTTATGAATGAAATAATGCCTAACAATCTTTATCAAACAGTGCTTTATGTTCACTGACTCTTTGATGAGAACTTAACCATGTAAGGTTTATAGTGCCAGCTAGCTTTTTCTCTAAATTTTAGAGTTATTATTCTGACATCTTCTGAATATTATTAATGCTTTTTATTTAGGATATTACAGTTTTACTCTAACTGTATCTACTGTGGATTTATTTATTTACTACTTAATATATTGTTTTATTTAATTCTACTTTGGTAATGTGTTTATTACACTAACATTGAAATTAAAGTGTTAGTTGCTCAGTCGTGTCCAACTCTTTGAGACCTCATGGACTGTAGCCTGTCAGGCTCCTCTGTCCATGGAATTCTCCAGACAAGAATACTGAAGTGAGTAGCCATTCTCTCCCCCAGGGGATCTTCCTGACTCAGAAATCAAACCCAGGTCTCCTGCATTGCAGGCAGATTCTTCACTATCTGAGCCACTAGGTAGATTAGAAACAAAAATTTAAATTAAAAGAAAAATTAAATTTATTAATTAAACAAATTTAAATAAATAAAATTAAAGTGATTAAAATAGATTCTCTTTAATGAAGAATTACCTATTATCTATAATTTTCCTCTCATAATGTTGTCGATACACTAATAACAATAGATTCTTTATTCTAGAAATAATGATCTAAAACAAAGTTAGTAGCTCATGGATTGACTATAAATTGGAAATGATCATAATGTATTTATTGAAAATTGATTCAGTCTCTGAGCTAAATTTTTATTGCTTCTGTAATTTTTGCTCATTTTTTCCTAATAAAGGATTATAATTATAATCCATGTGGATATTAAAAAATAATAATAATCATTCATATGCTACTATCTATTAAGTGATTACCCTGGACAGACATTGTTATAAATGTCCCATGTATGTTATCTAATTCAATTACAGAATTCTCCTATATTATTAGTATTAATTGCACCAGCTTTTTAGACAAAAGAACTACACTGTGACTTGCCCAAGGTCACACTGTAGGTAAGCAATGGATCCAGGATTTGAGTACAGGTTTATTTGAATTAAAACATGTGCTCTTAAACCTCTGGGAGCATATAGCCTACAGAGAAATGACATATTAAAAAACACAGTAATTTCTATCTACCATATAATAGTGTGTAATAAAAAAAATGTAACTTTGTGTAAAAATAAGTCTGGCTTTTCTATTTGGCTTCTGGGAGGTAATCTCTCAGTCCTTGGAATGCCGAGTCTGATATTGTTGTTTTTGTTTGCTTGTGGTCATGTTGCATAGATCAGCAATCTCATTCAGCTAGGTACTTGGGTTAATTGTCACCTGGAGACTGAGAGACACCATTTTGGCAATCAGTCAGTCAATCATGCCTACATGATGGAGCCCCAATAACAACTCTGGACCCTAGTCTTGGGGGAGCTTCCTTGGTTGGCAATAGTCCATGCATACTATCTCACACTGATGCCAAGAAATTAACATACCCTGACACCATGAGAAGGGGACAAAGGAAGTTCTATGTTAAATACTTAAGTATTTTTTTAATATAAGTGAAAGTTGCTCAGTTGTGTCTGACTCTTTGCAACCCCAAATATATTGTATGTGTATGTTTGGGCTAAGTGGCTTCAGCTAAGTCCAACTCTTTGAGACCCTATGGACTCTAGCCCACCAGTCTCCTCTATCCATGGGATTCTCCAGGCAAGAATACTGGAGTAGGTTGCCATGCCCTCCTCCAAGGATGTTCCTGACCCAAGGATTGAAGCTGCGTCTCTTAAGTCTCCTGCATTGGCAGGTGCTTCTTTACCACTAGCACCACCTGGGAAGACACTACATACATTGTATAAGTGCCACCAAAACAAAAAGATACCAATTAAATATGCTATAACATGCCATTAATTGTATGACATATCCTAAAGTTAGAGACATTAACATTATCTTAGAATGAATAAAATGTGATAGAGTATTTAGGATACAGTCCTAAACTAAGTGTGGTCAATGTGTTAAAAATTTCAAGCCCAGGAGTGAAAAAAAATATATAAATGACAGAAATGGCAAGAAACTATATCAGGGAAATAACTGGAAAGAAAGTGAAAGTGTTAGTCTCAGTTGTGTCTGTGTGACCCCATGGACTGTTGTCCACCAAGCTCCTCTGTCCATGGGATTCTTCTGGCAAGAATACTGGAATTGGTTGCCACTACTTTCTCCAGGAGATATTCCTGACCCTGGGATCAAACCTGGATCTTCTGTGTTGCAGGCAGATTCTTTACCGTCTGAGCCACCAAGGAAGTCTGAAGAGACTAGAAAGTGAAAGTGAGAGTCGTTCAGTCATGTCTGGCTCTTTGCCACCCCATGAACTGTACAGTCCATGCAATTCTCTAGGTTAGAATACTGGAGTGGGTAGCCTTTCCCTTTTCCAGGGGATCTTCCCAACCCAGGGACTGAACCCAGGTCTCCTGCATTGCAGGTGGATTCTTTACCAGCTAAGCCATGACGAAAGCCCAAGGGAAGTAACTAGAGGTAAGCATTAAATATTCACTATGTACCATGCCTTCTGATAAGAGCCTTATATAAAATATATCTCCTGAACTATACGAGAATAAATTTGTGTTATTTAAACTCTTCCCACCTCGCCCCCGCCAAAGTATGTCTTTCAGTGATCAGAGCAACTTCAAAGTATACTATAATATACAGAAATTGAGAAACTATATATAGAGAAACATATTGAAATACAAAGAATATACACAATTCCCAAGGTCAGAGATTTATTAATTTGGGAGACTAAAATTTTAAAGTAGGTCTTTCTGATACTAACATACATATTAAAGTGTTTAGACTTTATTTATATAGAGACTGTAAAAAGGGATATAGCAAGGTGTTATTTCTCTTTGTGTTAACGTAAGTATTATAGTACTGGAAAAGACTGGGAATAAAGAGACTGGTGGTTTTTCTATTGGCCTGAGCTGCTGTTTTTCAGCCTTAAACTAAAAAAGGATGTAAGTTTAGATGTGAAAAAAAAAAAATTAGGGGATAACAACGATGACTCCAAGGTTTCTAAATTCTTAATTATGATGATTAGAGTCACAAAACATTTGGATTGAAGGTGAATTATGACTCAAAATTCAAACATTTTATTTCAGTTGAGCTCGCTCAAATATGTCAGGGCCTAATGGATGTACATTCAGATATCATCAGTGTATAAAAGCGAGGGAATTCCAAAAAAAGATCTATTTCTGCTTCATGGACTGCGGACTGTGTGGATCACAACAAACTGGAAAATTCTTAAACAGATGGGAATACCAGACCACCCTACCTACCTCCTGAGAAAGCTGTATGCAGGAAAAGAAGCAACAACTAGAACCGGACATGGAACAATGAACTGTTTCAAAATTGGCAAAGAAGTTCCTCAAAGCTATATATTGTTACCCTGCTTATTTAACTTACATGCAGAGTACATCATGTAAAATGCCAGGTTAGATGAATTACTAGCTGGAATCAAGATTGCTGAGAGAAGTTTCAATAGCCTCAGATATGCAGATGATACCACTTTAATGGAAGAAAGTTAAGAGGAACTAAAGAGCCCCTTGATGAAAGTAAAAGAGGAGAGTGAAAAAGCTGGCTTAAAACTCGACATTCAAAAAACTAAGATCATGGCATCCAGTCCTATCACTGCATGGGAAATAGATGGGGAAAATGTGGAAAGTGTCAGATTTAATTTTCTTGGGCTCCAAAATCAATGTGGTTGGTGACAGCAGCCATGAAATTAAGACACTTGCTCCTTGGAAGAAAAGCTATGACCAACCTAGACAACATATTAAAATGCAGAGACATTACTTTGCCAACAAAGGTCCATCTAGTCAAAACTATGGTTTTTCCAGTGGTCATGTATGGATGTGAGAGTTGGATCATAAAGTAGGTTGATCACCAAATAATCGACACTTCTGAACTGTGGTGCTGGAGAAGACTCTTGAGAGTCCCTTGGAAAGCAAAGTCAAATTAGTCAATCCTAAAGGAAATCAATCCTGAATATTCATTGGAAGGACTGATGCTGAAGCTGAAGCTCCAATACTTTGGCCAACTGATGCGAAGAGCTGACTCATTGAAAAAAATCCTGGTGCTGGGGAAAATTGAGGGCAAGAAGAAAAGGGGGCAACAGAGGATGAGATGGTTGGATGGCATCACTGACTCAATGGACATGAGTTTGAGCTAATTCAGGGAGATAGTGATGGACAGAGAAGCCTGGCCTGCTACAGTCCATGGGGTCACAAAGATTCGGACACAACTTAGCGACTGAACAACAACAAGTATGTGTACAGGTTGAGGATATCCAAATGAGTGAAATCACAAGGATAACATTTAGAGACAGAGAAAAAGATTAAGGTCAGATCCCTAAAGAACACCAACATGCAAGAGGCAAACATAAGACACTACTATAACTGTCAATAGAGGAGGTGGAAAGAAGACTATCCTGCTGACATACAAGAAAAGGGGAGCCAGCAGTAACGGTGCCATAGTGGAGGGATTTCGGGCAAGAACTACAATTATGTCATTAAACCTGCAACAGTATTCACTAATTAGTGACCATAATGAGATGAGTTCATTGATGAAGACCAAAAATACATTATAATGAGTTTAAAACGGTGCGTCAGTTTTTGTTGTGCTTTAAAACAATATCTGTTTATGGCTCACAGTTCTGTGGGACAGTCATGTAGACCAGGCTCACAGGGGATTTTTCAGGACTCAGTTGGACTCATGCTGGTTTTAGTCAGCTTCTCATCAGCTTCGGGTGGCTATTAGCGGGATGATGATGGCGGCTGGCCATGTGTTTCTCAGCACCCAGCAGGCCAGCCTAGATTCGCTTACACAGCAGCTCTGAAAGGACCCAAGACAGTGAGCAGATGCATGAAAGGACTTGAGGCCCAGGGGTGGACAGCATGCTGTCATCACTGTCCTGCTCTCCTGGCCAATCTCAAGGGCAGCCAGATTTCAGAAGAGAGGAAATGGATCTGACCTCTTAATGGGAAGAGTGACAAAACTACTGCAAAAGGATACAGAGCTAGACGTAGAGTTGGGGCCAGTTTTACAAGCTACTACAGAGAAGGCGATGAGGAAGTCAGACAAATATTGCCTCTCCTTGTCAGTTAAGTGATGATGAGGAAATAGTGCAGAACCTTGAAGGAAAAGGAAGCATTTGGCAAGGCTTTTACTCTATAATCAGGAAAATTAAGTTTTTAAGTTCTAAATCGTTAAGATTTTTGTCTCTAGCTTCTTTTGGCACTTGTGCTCATCATTCTCATCCATCTTGCTTTTAGCTGCAAGTTACCACAAACACTATCCTTCCCAGGTTTGGAAATGACTGAATATGAATACTGATTTGAAGAAATAAATCAGAATGAGGCATTTGATTTGCCCTGGTAAGACTTAATTCTGCCAAATGCCATTTTCCAATTTGCCACTGGAGTAATTTCTCTGAACTGCCTTTTTGACTTTGTTGGTTTAGGTCCTTAGAGAAACAGACATCACTAAAGGATTGTAAGTGCAAGTAAATTATTGGGGAAACACTAAACTTAGGATTTTCTACATATAATTTAGTAAATGATCACAGGGATATAAATAGTGTCCCATCAACATTTCAATTTGATCACTATAGGCATTTAAACTAGCCATTGGCACAAAGATTATCTGCTATAAGTCTTGATTTTTGGGAGCACTATTTTACAAATTGGCCAGGGATGCAGGATTAGAGTCCCCATGCAATAAGAATCCATTTCTTTCTACATATCACTAGTTAGTATTCAAGCACAGGGCTTCTTTGTTTATGATGTCATCATAAAGCACCATTTTCTGGTAGAAGAATTTAATGATACTTGTTGAGATACAAATTTAACGACACATTGAAAAATGAGAATTTTGTATCAGCAAGAGGTTGCACTCTTTCATAAAGGCTAGTACCATATTGCTAGTGATAATAACAATGGCAAAGGACAAACAGTTGTACATGTTAAAACTGTTAATATGGTGTGTTTTCCTCCAATAGTCATCAAGCAGAAGGTAAAATTGGTCTCGGCATGCTATAAGATGACCATTAATTTTTAATAGTGTCAATGTTTATTAGTGACAGGTAATTGGCTTTAAGTGTCTTATGAATAATAAATAAATCAGGTGAGTATCTGGTATCTGCCACAAATGTATGTTCAAGGCCAGAGGAGCTTTCCTTGATTTGATGTTGAAGACTTTGCATGCACAGAGGATGAAAGGTTATACCTGCAGGAACTGGGGCTGATTTTTCACATTTTAGCACTGAAAACAGTGGGGGAACTCTTGGCACTTTCTCAAGTCTGAAATTCTACTGAAGTCCAGAGATGTAGGAAAGTTCATCTTGGATGTTTTAGCAAATAGAAAACTGCTAGAAAATGTTTCTCTTGTTCCCCAGCCCTGTTGAATTCATAACACTTAAAACACCTGTGTCCATCAAGTAGAACACACAGGATCACAGCTAGAGCTGTTCTTGACTTTGCAATTTCATTGACTGACAGTTTAATATCTATTTATTTTCACATCTGACACCAGTAAAGACAGGCTGGCATCATGAATGTCAAGACATTATGCTGACAACTGTATTTTTTTTTTCATTGTTTGGGGGGGTGTGGAGGAAGGTTCAACATTCCCAAAGAAAGTGTTCTTTTGAAGCTCTGCAGCTCCAATAAAGACCAAATTATAGTTCAGATATAATTGCCAGTAACTATTGATAGGTTACCTGTACATGTTTATGTAGGAACGGGTACATTCAATTCGAGATTTACAAGTAAACTAACTGTTACTGTTATACTCTGGAATGAAATGTGTAATTATACTATTTAAATAGCTGAAACAGCTGCCATTACTGTGGACTGTGTAAACAGTGTTTTCCATGCTAAAATTGAATGTTTAGAATATGGTCCCTTATTTTCAGCAGCTCTTGTTTAGTCTCTGAAATGCAAACAAGTGGTCTAGCTTCATTCCAGTTTCATAATATCAGAATGATACTCTAGATAAGAATCATTCACAAAATAAAAGAGAAATGATACTCTAGATAAGAAGCATTCACAAAATGAAAGAGAGATGATGGAGTTTTAAAATCTTAAGCAAGATCACACTGTTGCTCAAATTTAGCCACAAAGTAGAGAACATAATATTCATGTTAGCTACTGTGAAAAATGCATCTCATTTCCATATGCTGAAGCAAATCAGGAAAAGGTCCTTTGTCTCTCACATTTACGACCTAAACAGAAAATAATTCAGCTTTACTGTATCTCCGTGTACGGCTGAGAAAATATTATGATGCTCAGATCACTGAACTTTTCAGTCTGCTACCTTGACAATGGTCTCTGGCTAGATGTAAGGTCTGGTGATTCACAGAACCAGTTTCACTGCATGGCCATAAAGGAGCTGTCATATGATCAGGCAGTATTGAATGGAAGGACTTCATTGCTTCTCTGGGTTAAGATTGAAGTCTACTATTACATCTTGCAATTCTCCTCCCCAGTGTCATTTTGCCAAGTGTTCTAAGAATGAAATATGCTCTCTAAACTGAAATTTTGTTCAGAGTGCATTCATTCGCAAAAATTAGGCCTGAGATTGATTGTAGATTTCCACAAAATCACATTAATTTCAGTTCTTGGCAATTACAGTATAATTAGTGTTATTGATGTAGCAGTCTCATAAATAAATATTTGTCACCATATAGGGGATTTTTATTTGCTGCTTGTTTGTTTAGTCTTCATTTTTGGATGAAATTAGGCCTGAATGTCTTCTCTCTTTCTTGCAGAGGAATCCTATGGGGAGGGGTAAAGAGAAAAGATGAATCAGGACACTTTCTTCCGGATCTCTGGCATTGCAGGCAGATTCTTTACCATCTGAGACACCAGAGAAGGTCACAAAGAGAAAGGATGAATCAGGACTTTCTTCCAGTTTACTGAGTCCATCTCGATGACTCATTTCTACAAGCTTAACCCTGACTTTTAACTCCTAACTCTAACCCCCTCTCCCCAACCTACTCTCAACTGCCCTGTTTCTATCACGATCAACCAAAGTAGGCCTTGTGTGAGACAAGCTGAATTTTTTTCTGATAGGCAAAACAAAAGTAAAAGCAATTGTTTTCTTAGTATCACTGGAAGAAAGGCAATGCCCAAGAATGCTCAAACTACTGCACAATTGCACTCATCTCATACGTTAGTAAAGTAATGCTCAAAATTCTCCATGCCAGGCTTTAGCAATATGGGAACCGTGAACTTCCAGATATTCAAGCTAGCTTTAGAAAAGGCAGAGGAACCAGAGATCAAATTGCCAACATCTGCTAGATCATCGAAAAAGCAAGAGAAATCCAGAAAAACATCTATTTCTGCTTTATTGATTATGCCAAAGCCTTTGACTGTATGGATCACAACAAACCGTGGAAAATTCTGAAAGAGATGGGAATATCAGACCACCTGACCTGCCTCTTGAGAAACCTGTAGGCAGGTCAGGAAGCAACAGTTAGAACTGGACATGGAACAACAGACTGGTTCCAAATAGGGAAAGGAGTATGTCAAGGCTGTATATTGTCACCCTGCTTGTTTAACTTATATGCAGAGTACATCATGAGAAACGCTGGACTGGAAGAAACACAAGCTGGAACCAAGATTGCCAGGAGAAATATCAATAACCTCAGATATGCAGATGATACCACCCTTATGGCAGAAAGTGAAGAACTAAAGAGCTTCTTGATGAAAGTGAAAGAGGAGAGTGAAAAAGTTGGCTTAAAGTTAAACATTCAGAAAACAAAGATCATGGCATCTTGTCCCATCCCTTCATGGCAAATAGATGGGGAAACAGTGGAAACAGTGGCTGACTTTATTTTTTGGGCTCCAAAATCACTGCAGATGGTGACTGCACCCATAAAATTAAAAGACACTTACTCCTTGGAAGGAAAGTTATGACCAACCTAGGTAGCATATTAAAAAGCAGAGACATTGTCAACAAAGGTCCATCTAGTCAAGGCTACGGTTTTTCCAGTAGTCCTGTATGGATGTGAAAACTGGGCTATAAAGAAAGCTGAGCACTGAAAAATTGATGCGTTTGAAGTGTGGTGTTGGAGAAGACTCTTGAGAGTCCCTTGGACTGCAAGGAGATCCAACCAGTCTATCCTAAAGGAGATCAGTCCTGGGTGTTCCTTGGAAAGGCTGATATTGAAGCTGAAACTCCAATACTTTGGCCACGTGATGCGAAAAACTGACTCATTTGGAAAGACCCTGATGCTGGGAAAGATTGAAGGCAGGAGGAGAGGGGGATGACAGAGGATGAGATGGTTGGATGGCATCACCGACTCAATGGACATGGGTTTGGGTAGACTCCGGCAGTTGGTGATGGACCGGGGAGGCCTGGCATGCTGTGATTCATGGAGTCGCAAAGAGTCGGACATGACTGAGTGACTGAACTGAATTGAACTGAATAATGTAACAGATATGCTATATTTTATAATAAACTTTCACATATATTTTCTGTTTAATACTTAAAAGATAGATAATTCTAGAAAGTAAGGCCCAGACCCTCCCTCATGGGAGGTATTTGCTCACTTTAAAAATTTGTGATAAAATACATGTAACAAAGTTTATGTTAATTATTTTTAAACATACAGTTCCAAAGGTTAATTCCATTCACACTGTTATGCTAGCTTCGTGGCGACAGATACTGTCTCTTTATTATAAAAATTGATAGAAATTTAATCTAATGAATACTCAATCTTTAGATTTTTCAAGAAAGTATATTTTATCTATAATGTATAGTTTTCACCAATGTTAGTTTTGACTAAGGAAAATAACACTAAAATAAATTTCTGTAGTCACTAAATACAATGCAAATTACTTTCTTATACTTGTCCTGAAGGTGTTCTTGATATTTTGTTTTCTGTTTTCTGAGAATCTATAAAGGAATTAAGATAGTTTTAGATTTCCACCCAAATGTAATAGTGGACTTTACAAATAAATAAAGAGCAATGGGTTCCCATATCTGTGATATGCAACAAGGAAAACTTAGACCTCTTCTGACTCCATGTCACATCCCCTCTGTCCTACCCACCAAAAAGAAACAAGAAAAGTTTGCTCTGTTAATACAGAGAGACATTATATTCCAGGAACAATGAAATTTAAGAAAACAATATTTCACATGTTAAGCCCCATGGGAAGATCCTTATCTTTACTGGGTGGAAGGAAACTTAGACGGGCGACATCAAGTGCCCAAACACTGAGCCCACCACCACTGTCTATAGAGACTGCTTCTGCTCTTTTTCACAAGCAGATCCTATCATTTCTCAAACTCACTATTCCAGGCCACACCCTTGGGTTTCTCACAGCCTTGAGGCTTGATTGCTGCTGCCACATAGCCCGCTGACATGACATGTAGTGTTTCAGTAGAACAGGAAGAAGACGGGACCATCGCATGATTATAGTGTCATTGTTTATAGCCCCATTTAAAAAAAGAAAAGAACAGTTTTAAAGGCTAATGTAAGTTTCCATTATTATGTCACCCTTAATAACAATACTATTTTGCTGAAAAGAGATAAGCAAATGGAATTGAAAATAAGGCAAAGTCATAACACCAGTGCTCTATTTGGGCACTCAAAAATATTGCCAGGCAATATCTGTTCACTTTTCAACCATTTAACACATCTACTCCTTTGGATATGAAGTTTGTCAGTTTCTTATAACTCTCCCTGCCACAACCAATGTTCAGTGTAAGCAGTGTAAGAAACAAAACTCAGAGAGTGGCAAGTTCTTCTCAAAGCAGCAAGAAAACAAAAGGTCCAACTTAGAGTGTCTCTCTGTGAAAAGCCTACATCCATTCAATCAATAGCTCAGCACAAGTGTACTCAATTAATTTTTAAATTACCACCTCTTTTTATTTGGGGAATGGAAAATTTGCCACCAGGCTTATCATTACTTTTGTAAGTGATACCCATCAGTGGATTGTATTTGTGAGTATTTTATTTGTCTTTGTGAACACAATTCCTAATACTGTCGTAATATAATAATAATAGTGCTTTTTTCATTTACAAAGCATTTACATGTTCAATGTACTGCTACCCACATGATGTTTTATACCACCGACAAAGAGCTGTTAAACTAGCAGTCAAGTAATAAATATCCAAAACACAGCCCTTTGGAATGTACAATGATCTGGAAATATCCTCATAAATTCAAGATGGCTCATTGGCTAATCAAATTTCAAATTTGATCATTGCCTGACAAATTGATAATGCAGAACTAGTAATTCTGAAAACCTGTAGGACAGATTCATCTACCTTTCTTCTGAGAGGTTACAAGTGATCACTCTTTAGCTCTCAAAAATAATTACCAAAATCTTGTGCCTTAGTTTTTTCACTTGTGATATATTTCTGAAGGTGGCTCCTGGTCTCAGGATTATGGAATCAATTCAAGCCATTCAGGTGGTAGGTATAGCAGCAGATATTCTTTGAAAGTAACTGGATAGTTGTTCTCTAATTAGCATATGAATTGTAGAGTCAGATCAAAAGACGATCTGTTGGCAGATGAGGACCACCTGTTCTTGTTGTTTAGTTGCTAAGTCATGTCCAACTCTTTGGGACTCCATGGACTATAGCACACCAGGCTCCTCTGTCCATGGGATTTCCCTGGCAAGAATACGGGAGTGGGTTGCCATTTTCTTCTCCAGGGGATATACCTGACCCAGAGATCCAACCTGCATCTCCTGCACTGGCAGGTGGATTCTCTACCACTGAGCCACCAGGGAAGCTCCAAGCACCACCTAAGTAGGCCTGAGTATTTGGGGTACCAATTAAATTATATATTTAGCTTGATTATTTCAAGTAATTTCTTTCTTTTAAAATGACATTGAAAAGCACACTGTTTAGCCAAAACAGGTTTTGGATACCTAGCATTTCAATACCTGCATTCATTTTCAGAGCTGATATGAAAGAGTGTTAATGGAAAGAATGCGTTTTTGTGTGATTTTGAATTTCCCACACACTGAGAAGAGCTCTAGCCTGGTGTGATATCTGCTGTCGGGTGTAAAAAGGGTCTCAACTGCAGAGCCATTTGAAAGCCTCCTTTCTAAAAAATATTTTACAAGGAATGTTTATCTCCAACTTAGTTTAGGGACTGGCTGAAAAGCAAACATTTAAATAGGGAAGTCTGCAAACAATTAGAAATATTTAGGCACATGCTAAGTTCTGACCCTCTAATATAACACAAATTTAAATTCAACTCAATTGGCGGGTGTGCATAGGTTAAGTGTTGCCTTTCTGGGTTATGTTCCCTGGTAAAACTGGCTTGTCTCTTTCTTTGAGGGCCATAATGCATAATATGTGTATGGTAGTATAAAACCAAGACATTTTTTTCCTTTATAAAATAAGTAAATACACTTATCCGAATTTTAGCCTTAAATTAGCCTGAAATATTGGGTTCATATTTTCATTTCCAGATAATGAAGAATATCATATCTGAAAGGTAAGAAATAGTGAAAGAACTTGGTTGATTTTTATTTTTAAAGCACCTTTGCCAAACTTGTTTCCTCAGATATTTGTTGCAGTTATAAACGGAGTGTTAACGAATAAGCATGTTTTCTTTACAACTAACAAAGGGCTGCATTTTCAATTTGGTGTGTTTCCAAATCTTGCTCATGTGCTATGTAGCTTCCTAAAGTCAAGGAAGAAAAAAAAAAAAATCACAGAATCAGAAGCACAGAAAAATCATAGAGGTGAAAATAGTTTTGAGTCTGTCTCAATTGAGGAAACAGTTCATATTGTTAAATAACTCACCTCTGCTGCTGCTGCTGTTAAGTCGCTTCAGTTGTGTCCGACTCTGTGCGACCCCATAGATGGCGGCCCACCAGACTCCCCCATCCCTGGGATTCTCCAGGCAAGAACACTGGAGTGGGTTGCCATTTCCTTCTCCAAGGCATGAAAGTGAAAAGCAAAAGTGAAGTCACTCAGTTGTGTCCTACTCTTAGCGACCCCATGGACTGCAGCCTACCAGGCTCCTCCGTCCATGGGATTTTCCAGGCAAGAGGACTGGAGTGGGGTGCGATTGCCTTCTCCGAACTCACCTCTAGTCTCCTCCAAAGCCAGCAGCAAGTTTATTTAAATACTATGATCCTGTGTGGTCAATTTGTACATCCTCTATCACATCTTTCTGCTTATTCTTTAAAATGACGCTTCGTTTTTCTGTTTATTAAGTTAATACAAGCACAGTGTTTAAAACACAGTGAAGGCAATAATAATTGAAAACACCATTTCCCTTGCCTTCACCCCTCTCCACACTCACTTCTTGTATACGGAGAGTCTCCACATAAAACCATTTCTGGTTTTGTTCTGCTGGTGTTTACACCTCTCTCTCACCCCTTTAAATAGAGCACTTATACTGACATTTTCTACTTACCTACTTTAAATATTATCTCTTATTTTAGACTATGATGGATGAGAATTTAATTAATTTATAACATTTTCCCCTTTCTCTATCCTCAATCTTGCAAAACATTTAGAACTTTATTCTCAGCTCCTCTACTGGTCATTCTTGTAATTTCAAACCATATTTTTAATCTCCTTTTTTTAAGCCGTAGCAGTAACTCTTCATTCTGAACTTTTAGAACAATGACAACCTTCTCACACTTTCCTCCACTTCTCCTTTTTGATTCATTTCTAAACATCTCTTCCAGTCTATCTTTACCTTTTCACTGTCTAGGTGGATTTCATTTACATTCCATTTTTACCCACAAGAAAGCCTTTTGTTATTTGTGTGTGAATTAATCCTAATGAAAACTATTCATCATCATTTATAACATTATGGATATGTAAATATTGTTCATTTCATAGTCAAAGAGTTTACAGCAATTACATTTCCTCCTCCACAGATTTAATGACACAAATCATTTGAAACTCAAAGTGAATTTTACTTGAGTCAAATCTGAATGGATTCTTCTTTTCCTGGATTTCCCAGATGCCTGTACTTAGTCATTCATTTGCTCATACAATAAATATTTAGCAAGCATCTGCTGTATGGAGGCTGAACTGTTAATAAAATAAAATCCTTGCTTTCAAGGAGCTTATATTGGTAGCAGGGGACAGAGAGGACAATAAATAAATACACACAAAGTATATCAACATGTTAAGTAGTAATGAGTGCTGTCAAGAAAAACACTGGGTCAAGAGAATAATAATAATTTCTATTAAAAATTTATATTAAATAGGGTGGTCATAAATAGGTAGTAATAAAGTAATATTTGAATAAGCAGGTTTGTTTTGTTTCATTTTGTTTTGTTTTATAATTTCTACAGTTTTTGTGTTTCCATCCTCAAGGAATTTCCCAAGAATGTGTGACATCAAGTTTTCTGTGTCCTTGCATGTGTGAAAATATCTGATTAATAGAGGTTATAGAAGGAGAAGGGCTTTCCAGGCGGGCTAGTGGTAAAGAACCTGGAGGACCACAGTCTATGGAGTTGCACAGAGTCTGACAGAATTTAGCACACACAGAAAGAAAGAACAGAATTAATTGGTAGAGAGAAAATTATAAAAAAACAAACAAACAGAATTTACTTGAGAAAAAGCGTTCATGTCTTCAGACTAAAAGGAAACACTGAGTACTCAGCACAAGTAATAAAGACCTAAACCCAAGAACATCATTTTGATAATTTTCACTCTACCAATTAACTCTATTGTCTTTCTGTAACTTCTATTAATCAGATCATTAGCCATATGAGATTGATCTTCTATGTCTCTTACGTTTTCTCATGTATTTTATGCTTCTTTCTCTCATTCTATGTTCTGCAGCAATAATGTGCATTTAAATCCTAATGTTGAATTTTGTATTTCAATGTCATGTATTTATTTTCCAAGAGATCTCTCATTTTCTGATTATTTCTTTGCTTAGTAGAAACCTTTTGTTTTGTTTTATTTTGCTTTGCAATTTCTTTTTGAATGTCTTTGAGTTCTAATTAGAAGGGTTATTTTGTGGAGGCTTTATTATATTTTTTGAGTTGATTTTTTTTTTCTGGGTGTGTGTTTGGGTCTTTTACTTCCATGTGATTGGCTTTCCTAAAACAATGATCTTTACTTTTTTCTGAACAATGATGGTTAAAAACAATGCTCTTAGTACTATAAATATATACATATATATATATGGAGAGGGAGAGACAGTATCTGATGACTTGTCTGGGCCCATTGTTAACACTGGGAACCCCAAACTCCAGGACTTTCTCTGGTGTTCTAATGTCACATTAGTTATCTTCAAACAGCTCATTTTATTTCCTTTGAGAAAAAGCCTCCAATCCCTGCCTCAGAAAAACATCTACCAAACATTTTATGCAATGCCTGAATGTGGTGCTGGTGATGGAGTTCAGATGCTCTGTAGACAGCTTTAATTAACACCTCTGCTCTCTGTTTGACTTCCCTTCACATCTGATATTTCTTAGTCATAAGCTATTTGGGGTGTACAAGGCAGATAAGCCCCTCTATGGCCCAGTTCTCTTTTCTGTTTTGTTTCTTTCAGCTTCTATTTTTTCTTTCAGAATTTGTTTTTGCCCTGAGAATCTCCATCTTATTTGGGGGTTTGAGAAGGGAGAAACAGGCTGGAATTGAAAAACATACGTGAACAATGCATTTTTTGAATCAAGATATTTCTGAAGTGCATCCTAACCCCAGGTGTCTCCCCATCCTTACAGTATGTTCCCCCCTAAATAGTAGGCACCATGGACTACATTACTGTGAATGACAAATCAGTGTTGGACTCAGCCAATCATTTACAATGTGCTTCTTGAATGCATAGAACATTTCCATAAAAAGGCTAATCTGCCCACTAATCCCAATCAACCACCCACTGCAAAGTGATGGAAATGAAATGACAGGTATTTAATGCCACTAAGCATAATCCCACAGTGTCCTGTTGGATAATGCTCTACTGAAAGTAATTCTTATTGTGCCTGTTGTTATTATGTTGTTAATATTGCTGAATTTAATATCAATACCCACAGAGAGGCAATAGTTATTCCTCATGAAAACTCCATGGTTCCAATTTGTATCAATTGGATATTAAATAACACAAAAATAACTCATAACAAAAGGCAAGAAGTAATTTATATATCATAAGTTGGATAATATGTTATGATGAAAGCCAAAAACAGTTGCATGTGCTTAATGTTTATGAAAAAAAAAATCTTGTCCTTGAATTCAACTAGTTTGACTAAATTCAGTTTAAAAAAAAAAAGTGGAGATGAGGGGATGGAAATAAAATTGAACAAATATCTGAGTATTTGTCTTCAAAAAAATAGATTTGACTGAAGTATCTCTTTTCAAGCAGTTGTGTATCTAAAAATAATCTTACCTTTAAGAAGGCCTCCATATATAGTTGTTCTGTAGGAAACCCTGGAGGCAAAGAGAAGACCTTTACTTAAGTGAAAAGCTAGCCTGAGAATTGCCTCTAGGCAAAAGCCATTATACACTTCTCTTCCATCCTTTAGACAGGCAAAAAGCAGAGTTTCCCACTGATACAAAGCATCCCACAACTTGGCTCTCCTTAGCTCTAAGTCTATGGAAATCTTTAGAAGCTTGGATCTCCCCACCAAGCTCATTAGGTGTTTAAAATTAGGCATTCTTTTCATAAGATGCAACAGGAGTTCTTCCTGTAGCACAGGTATATATTTATAACAGCCCCCCAGGCTTTGTGGTTAACAAAGTGCATTGAAAGTGCTCACTAGGCCTGCTTGGCTATACTTGTTAGCCCAGATTTCATACTTAGCAGTAAAATAGAGCAGTGATTGGTATACTCTAATCCCTTTAGATTCTAGGGACTGGATATCTGATCTTTTTTCATATACTTTTAATCCTAAGTATATCTGTTTGTTTGTTTCCTATTTCTTCAATTGTTTGGGTGGGAAAACCCATTCAGTTACTAGTGTCAAGTATGTTAAAATCATGTAGGAAAATATTTCTCCAAGGGATAAAGGATTCAGGTATACATCTTCAATTGAATTCTGCTTTATAACTGAGGCCCCTATACTTTTCAGCCTGCCTGAGACTAGAAAGTGAAATTGCCTATCCTCTCTTTGATGTAATTATAGCCATGAGGAATCCGAAGTCTTTTTATTTATGTCAAATTAAGGCAGCTATCCAAGGTACTGAAGCTTGCTGAAATGGTTTTGTTTAATGTGTTCCCTATGACTTGTAAGATTCTGGAAAGCAGTTTGGGGCCAAATGGGGAGGCAGGATGTGTTTCTGTGCAGTGAAAAGACATCCTGAAGAGAAAATCTAGCTGGCAGATTGCAGCTCTGGATCACAGGTCAGCCAGTGTCTGCAACCTCGATAACTCTCTTGCTGCTTTGCTACTGCTGTTTCCCAAATCATCAAGACAATGTAGAAAAGCATTTCTCCTTATCATAAAACAGTGCTGCCGTACCTAAAATATCAATCTGTTGCCCCATTACCTCATACAATACAGGTGTAAATCTTGAAGAGGGCATAGAGTTTAACTTGCCTTCAGCATGGCAAAGAAGCAATTACTTAGCTGTTAAGAAAAATCCTAATATCATTATCAGATAACCCTAATAGCTACCTGATATCTGGCTATTATTTTAAATGGGGTTAGAACACATTTTAAAATCTCAAATTCAAATTATATGGAAATAATAACATAAGTTATCATAAAGGTATTTTGAGATAATTCTAAATGTCAATTTAGCATATTTTCCCATGTTATAGGTTTTCTAGAGTGAATGAATAGCTTCTTTTATGAGGTAAATGTCCTTTGGGCAAATGAAAGGGACAATCACATTTAAAGGTCAGTTAATATAGTGAGGTAGACGTAGTTCTTAGTGTTCAAATCTCACTATATTATCTTTAAACTACTATGCCCACTATTTTGACTAAAATGATGCACAGTAGCTTGACTGTTTACCTCCTTTGTTCCCATTTGTCCTACCATGTTGATCTCCTAGCTTTTCTTTCTTAGCTCAGACCCTTTTGTTTAGAGTATCTCACAGTCCAGTGACAATACCCCAATTATCTCTCTATTTTTTTTTGTACAATAAAGCCTAAAACCAGTATATTTCAATGGCAGCTTTTTCTGTAATTCAAAAGAATGGAATTCTTTTCTTTTTTCATAAAGATAAGAATTCTTATAGAATCAGAAAACTAAGCCTTCTTGAAAAATGGCAAATTCCACAATTCAGACATATACCACCATTCCATAAACTATGTTTCTTAAGACTTTACCTTTGTAGAGGCACCATAATGACCATTTAAATGGAACCAGTTTGCTTACAAGACAAGATACCACTGGAGTAAAATGTAATTTGTCTTTCCTCCCCACCCTACCCTTAATTCAACATACACACACACATAACTTTGAGTAGTCATTAGCCTAAATTGTTTACAGAACACCTCTATAGCTATATAGGACTGATCTCAGGAAAAAAAAAAAAAATTCAGCTATTCTATATTTAAAACAAAATTTAAAAATTTTTTAAATTTAATGTAACTTTTTTTGACTACTAAAACCATGAAGTTATAGTTACTAAGAATTTATTTAGGTTCTCTTCCCTTATGTAAAGCTCTCTACAAGATTAACAGCTACCACCATCATAAGAGAGTTATTAGTAAAGTGAAACATTCAAGTACAGTGGTCATTTGCTCTAGAATTTACTTAGTGTAACATTTATGTGTTTAAATATTTGAGTTAATGATACATCATTTCAGCTTTGAATACCCCAATTCACATGTACTAACCAACCAAAAGGAACCAGAAAGACTAAAGGTCACAATGTGTTTTTAACAAACATTTGAAGTCAAAGAGACATTTAAAATAACAACAGTTGTCATAATTATACATACTTCATTGTGATAGTCTCCCCTACAACTATTCTTTTAGTATTGACACTCAAGTATAGGAAAATGTTTTAAATTTGCAGCTTTTGAGTAATCTAATTCAAGTTATAGTACAGTTTCTTAAATAAGTATTAATAGGAATTGATATAAGGCTTTGTTTCACTGATGGGTATGGTTTTAAAAGGTTTCTATAATTGAAGTTTATTCATAGTAAACTAAACAGTAAAAGCTTTTTTTTTTTTTCAAGGAACAAATAAAAATTACACTGAAAAGGAAAACTCGCTTTGGGTTGATGAGACAGACATATCCTGAGATGACCCCAGAGAGACACAGCTATGTAAAATCCCTTCCCTTTAAGTTCAGGAAGAACCCAGGACTTGCTTCTGGCCAATAGAATGTAGCAAATGTGAAGGGATTTTCCAGATGTAGTTAAGTCCCAAATGTATTGACTGTAAGCTAATCAAAAGTTAGATTGTCCTGTGTGATCCTGACTTTATCATGTGAAAGATTTTAAAAAGGGGACTGAGTCTCCATAATTTTAGAGTCTCTCTCCTGCTTTGGAGAAACAAGTCATCACACGTTGTACAGCTACAGGGAAATAAATTCTGCTAGCAATCCCAAGAAACTGGAAGAAGACTGTAGGCTTCAGGTGAGTACACAGCCCCGGTTGATTTCTGGACTGCAGACTGATAAAATACTGATGAACTTAATAATGCCTGGGTATGTGACCCACAGAGATTATGAGATAATGCATGTGTTTTATTTTAAACCACTAAGTTTGTGGAAACTTAGATAATTTTTTTTTTCCACTACGTTTGTGGAAACTAGAAAGGTTCATTTTCATTCCAATCCCCAAGAAAGGCAATGCCAAAGAATATTCAAACTACCATACAACTGCACTCACTTCACATGCTAGCAAGGTAATGCTCAAAATCCTCAAGCTAGGCTTCAGCAGTTTGTCAACTGAGAACTCCCTAGAAGTACAAGTTGAATTTAGAAAAGGTAGAGGAACCAGAGATCAAATTGCCGACATCCATTGGATCATTAAAAAAAAAATAAAGGTGGGGGGGGGGGAATTCCAGAAAAGCATCTACTTCCACTTCATTGACTGCTCAAAAGCTTTAGACTGTGTGGATCACACAAACTGTGGAAACCTTACCTGCCTCCTGAGAAATCTGTATACAGGTCAAGAAGCAAACCTGCCATGGTACAACAGACTGGTTCCAAATTGAGAAAGGAGTACATCAAGGCTATATATTGTCACCTTGCTTATGTAACATCTGTGCAGAATACATTATGCAAAATGCTGCTCTGGATGAAGCACAAGCTGGAATCAAGATTGTCAGGAGAAATATCGACAATGTCAGATATGCAGGTGATACCACTCTAATGGCAGAAAGTGAAGAGGAACTAAAGAGCCTCTTGATGAAGGTAAAAGAGGAAAGTGAAAAAGCTGGCTTAAAACTCAACATTTAGGGAACTCAAACCAGGACTCTGTAGCAACCTAGAGGGGTGGGATAGGGTGGGGGGTGGGAGGGAGGTTTAAGAAGGAGGGTACATATATATACCTATGGCTGATTCATGTTTTTGTATGGCAGAAGCCAACACAATATTGTAAAGCAATTATTCAATTAAAAATAAATGAATTTTTAGAAACCCCTCAACATTCAAAAAACTAGGATTATGGCATCTGGTCCCATCACTTCATGGCAAACAAATGGGGGAAAAGTGGACAGAGTGGCGATTTTAATTTCTTGGGCTTCAAAATCACCATGAACAGTGACTGCACCCATGAAATTAAAAGATGCTTGCTCCTTGGAGGAAAAGCTATGACAAACCTAGACATTGTGTTAAAAAGCAGAGACGTCACTTTGCTGACAAAAGTCTATATAGTCAAAGCTATGGTTTTTCCCAGTAGTAATGTACAAATGTGGGAGTTGGACCATAAAAAAGGCTGAATGCTGAGCATTTGATGCTTTTGAACTGTGGTGCTGGAGATTTTTGAGAGTCTCTTGGACATCAAGGAGATCAAATATGTCATTCCTAAAGAAAATAAACCCTGAATATTCATTGGAAGGACTGATGCTAAAGCTGAAGCTCCAATACTTTGGCCACTCGATGTGAAGAGCTGACTCATTGGAAAAGACCTTGATGCTCGGAAAGATTGAGGGCAGGAGAAGAAGGGGAAAACAGGATGAGATGGTTGGCTGGCATCACCATATCAATGGTCATGAGTCTGATCAAAGTCCAGGAGATAGTGAAGGACAGGGAAGCCTGGCATGCTGTAGTCCATGGAGTTGCAAAGAGTCAGACATGACTTAGCAACTGAACAACCACAAGTTTTTTGGCAATTTGTTATACAGCAAGAGAAAACTGATACAGCTGAAGAATAGATTTTCACATGAACTAAATGTAGGAGGGCCATTTGTATTATAAATGAGGCTGGGGATAGGAATGAATTTGGGAATTTTTAGTTCTTTCTCAAAGTTTTGAACCTTGCTGCTGCTACTGCTACTGCTAAGTCACTTTAGTTGTGTCCGACTCTGTGCGACCCCATAGACAGCAGCCCACCAGGCTCCCCGTCCCTGGGATTCTCCAGTCAAGAACACTGGAGTGGGTTGTCATTTCCTTCTCCAATGCATGAAAGTGAAAAATGAAAGTGAAGTCACTCAGTCGTGTCGTACTCTTAGCGACCCCATGGACTGCAGCCCACCAGGCTCCTCCGTCCATGGGATTTTCCAGGCAAGACTACTGGAGTGGGGTGCCATTGCCTTCTCTGTTTGAACCTTAAACCTCCCTTAAAAATGGAGGAAATAGTAGACAATAGACCACATTTCCCCAAACAGGGCCGAAGGAACACTGCTCTCTTACAACTTCTTCTACCTTACCCCTCTCCTCATCAAAATGATCATGAAGACTCTATGGTCAAATCTTTTAAAAGATATTATATAGATCCCACTCACCACCACCACTGTCTCTCAGGACCATCACTAGAAGCCCACCCTTGAGATCCCCAAACCCAAAGTTTCTCAAATAGCCTACAGTAGTAAAAGATAGCCTCCTTTTTTTAAAAAAAAAAAAATTGACCATCAAAATGTATAACAGAGTTCAGAACACCACACTAGAAAGCATTATGATGGGGAGTCCTGGTGAGCAGAGGCTGTGCTAACTGGGAACTGCAATGACGAGTGAGAATCACCATTATTACCCTTGAGAGGAACAAGATTTTCAGAGAAGTGGTGTCTCAAGTGGAGAATGGCTCAGGTAGAAGCTGACAGTAGGAAACAGAAGTTATTTCAAATAGGAGAGGATTTCATGATGTTGCCATTCAAAGCTCCTTCATAAAGTGATGATTATTTGATTGTGTAACTATTTATTCATCTTTTTTAAAAAAATTCACCTCAGAGCAAAACTGGATAATCTGATTACAAAAAAGAGCCAGACTAGTGGGGATGAGGAGATTGCTTCTTGTATCAATATTGTTTTATTTTGACCCTGAATTAGCAAGCTCATCCCCGAGCAGAAAATTAGGTTTCTGACCTGGGCCTCAGACCCCAGGTTTCCCCACAGTGGCTCTGCCACAGGCGCCCTGTCTGTTGTATTATATTGTCTCCTCCGCTCTTCCTAGTCTCACAACCACTTCTTCCTTCATAGATCTTTTCTCTCAAGTTTCTTGAGCCTCTCCCTGTCTTAACTGACTTCTTATGAATGCTTGGCTCTAAAAAAATCATATTCTTGTTTGAAAAATAATCAAATGTATTTGTTAATAGCTATTTAAAAAATACCATTGCTTCATTAACTCCAGTCATGGCTGTGCAGCCACAAAGCAGTAACAAAATGAATTACGGATGAGGTTCAAATATAAAACCAAATTATCTTTAATGGAAAAACTTAAATATCACTATGAAAATGGAGGAAGAAAATATCCTAGTAGCCTCAGAATCTCTTTTTATTTCTCTTTCACCTGTCCTTTCTTGATACTCACAGGCCTTTTTCTCCTCCCTCTCTAACCATTTCATCAGCCACATCTCATATGTCTAGCACATTAGAATCCTTCTGTAATTACCTAGTCCTATATACTTAATAAGTATTACAGCTGCTCAGGAGCATCACACTCTTGTCATGAGCATTTATGTCATCTCTGTGGCCTTGTCAGTAGACCAGTAGATAACCAGCCAGTCCTGATAATTAGTAATGAAAGGACAGAACTACTAAAGCCTTATAGAAGACAGTTAATCAGGGGCTGGTACCTGAAATTAGGCTTTCTGTTCTTTATCTGCTCTCTGTACTCTTTCATTCAGCAGACAAACTGTATCAGGTGTTATAATATCAAACATCACTTTAACTAATAGGTATGTGTTGTGCAACATTAAAAAATCTCTAATTAAGTAGGGAAAAAGAATCTGTCTGTTTAACTAGATGAATGGATATTTGTTTACGGTTAGCTGGTCAAGCTTACAAACAAATTGTGTAGTAAGTTTAGGGTATGAAATCATTATTTGTAGTTGTCAGCCAGTCTGGGCCTAGGGCCAGGTGAGTGAGATGAATGAGGCACTTGCCTCAAAGCAAAATTTAAGGGCGGAGGGATACAATAATCAAAATAAATGTACTTAAGTGCATTATTTTTAAAAAATTTCAAAAAATTATGATAAACAATGTACTGAAATGATTATAATAGAGATAACATTAGTAACAGTGCTGTGCCAAGCTATTTTGAAGCCTGAGGCAAAAGGAATAATCAGTAATGATGATCCTGTCTGTATTTAAAATTTTGCTCATCACATATTTCTTTCCTGTCACTTTTGATTTTTTAAAAATATTGCATTTGATACCTCCTTAAATTTTGTGCCTGAAGCAAGTGACTCCCTTGCTTCACCTTAGTCCTGGCCTTTTGTTAGACCTATTGCTTTTTAGTGTTCTGGCTAACATAGAAAATATTTTTCTCATTCTTTTTAGTCTCTCATAATTTGAGATCAGAAGAACATATCATACATTTATGGTCAATTGGTTTTCAACAAAGTTGCCAAGAATTTTCAGTGGAGAAAGAATAGTCTTTTCAATAAATAGTACTGGAATAATTGAATATCCACATTCAAAAGAATACAGTTGGACATTGTCCTTATACCACACACATAAGTTAACTCAAAATGGGTCACAGACCTAAATTAAGAGCCAAAAACTCTTGGATGAAGACATAGGAGTAAATCTTTGTTACCTTGAATTAGGCAAATGCTTCTTCAATTTGGCATCAAAAATTAAAGTGACAAAAGAATAGATAAATTAGTCTTTATTCAAATTAAAACCATTTGTGCTTCAAAGGAAACTATCAAGAAAGTAAAAAGACAACCTACAAAATGGGGGGGGGGGGAATTGCAAATTATAAATTTAATGAGTCTAGGATCTAGAATGTATAAATAACTCTTACAACTCAAAAATGAAAATGTAAATAACCCAATTAGAAAATGATTTGAATAGTCATGTCTATGAAGAAGATATATGAATGGCCAGTAATCACATGAGAAGATGCTCAATGTCATTAGTGAAGTGATAGTGAAGTCACTCAGTCGTGTCCCACTCTTTGTGACCCCATGGACAGTAGCCAACCAGGCTCCTCCGTCCATGGGATTTTCCAGGTAAGAATACTGGAGTGGGTTGCCATTTCCTTCTCCAAGGGATCTTCCTGACCCAGGGATCGAACCCAGGTCTCCCGCATTGTAGGCAGACTCTTTACAGTCTAAGCCACCAGGGAAGTCAATGTCATTAGTCATTAGGAAAATATAAGTCAAACCACAATGAGACACCACTTTATACCCAGTAAGATGCTGTAATCAAAAAGGCAAAATAAATGTTAACATTAATGTAGAAGATTTGGAGCTCTCATACATTACTAGTGGAAATGTAAAATACTGCAGCCGTATTGGAAATAGGCAGTTCTTCAAAAATTTTGAAGTTAACATGTGACCCAGTAATTCTCAAGAAGAGAAGTGAAAATATGTATTCATAAAAAACTTGTATTTTCATGGGAGATTGATTCAGATAGCCAAAAAGTAGAAATAACCAAAATGTACATCAACTGATGACTGCATAATCAAACGTAATACATCCATAAAATGGAACATTATTTGGTACCACAAAGGAATGAAGTACTGATACATGCGACAGCATGTATCTCAAAAACAGTATGTTAAGTGAAAAAAAAACTAGGCGAAAGAGACCACATTGTATGACTTCAGTATATGGAGTCACATATGATTCTACTTATGGAAGTGTCCCGAATAAGTAAATCTAAAGCTATAGAGACAGGAATTAGGTTAGTGGTTTCCAGGGACAGAAGTGAGGAAAGAATGGGGTATATACACTGTTAATGGGTACAAAGTGTCTTTGGGGGAGTTTAAAATGTTCTAAAACTGATTTCTAATAAAGGTGGTGCAACTCTGTGAATATACTAAGCACCAATGAATTATAAACTTTAAACAGGTGAATTGTATGGCATGTGAGTTGTATCTCAATAAAGCTGTGTTTTAAAAAGTGCATATCAGAGAGATTAAGAGACATTCTTTCCCAGCCTCCATTTCCTCCTCTGTAGTTGAGCTCCCAGGAAAAGGTTTTACAAAGAATTGTCTTCCCTAATACAGACATCCTTAATACAAAATCCACCTGCAGTGCAAGAGACCTGGGTTTGATCCCTGGTTAGGAAGATCCTCTGGAGAACGGAACGGTGACCCACTCCAGCATTCTGGCCTGGAGAATCCAACGGACTGTATGGTCCATGGGGTTGCAAAGAGTTGGACACAACTGAGTGATTTTCACTTTCACTATAGACTTAGTAAATGATTCCTCTGTTATAATAAAGTTGAATTTTCCTGCTAAAAAGTAAATGAAAAACCATCACTAGGTAAATTTTACATCATTTCAGTAGGTCTCTTCACACTCCTATCAGGAAGTTCACGGTTCATGTATTGCTGAAGCCTGGCTTGGAGAGTTTTGAGCATTACTTTACTAGCATGTGAGATGAGTGCAGTTGTGTGGTAGTTTGAGCATTCTTTGGCATTGCCTTTCTTTGGGATTGGCATGAACACTGACTTTTTCCAGTCCTGTGGCCACTGCTGAGTTTTCCAAATTTTCTGACATATTGAGTGCAGCACTTTCACAGCATCATCTTTCAGGATTTGAAATAGCTCAACTGGAAAGCCATCACCTCCACTAGCTTTGTTCATAGTGATGCTTTCTAAGGCCTACTTGACTTCACATTCCAGGATGTCTGGCTCGAGGTGAGTGATCACACCATTGTGATTATCTGGGTTGTGAAGCTCCTTTTTGTACAGTTCTTCTGTGTATTCTTGTCACCTCTTAATATCTTCTGCTTCTGTTATGTCCATACCATTTCTGTCCTTTATTGAGCCCATCTTTGCATGAAATGTTCCCTTGGTATCTCTAATTTCCTTGAAGAGATCTCTAGTCTTTCCCATTCTGTTGTTTTCCTCTATTACTTTGCATTGATCACTGAGGAAGGCTTTCTTATCTCTTCTTGCCAAGAGAATACACTGGTCATAAGAAATACCCTCTTCCAACAACACAAGAGGCAACTCTACACATGGACATCACCAGATGGTCAATACTGAAATCAAATTAATTTATGTGTTTTGCAATCAAAGATGAAGAAGCTCTACACAGTCAGCAAAAACAAGACTGGAAGTTGACTTGGCTCAGATCATGAACTCCTTATTGCCAAATTCAGATTTAAATTGAAGAAAGTAGGGAAAATCACTAAACCATTCAGGTATGACCTAAGTCAAATCCTTTACAATTACACAATAGAAGTGACAAATAGATTCCAGGGATTAGATCTGATAGAATGCCTGAAGAACTATAGAGGGTGGTTCATGACATTGTACAGGAGGCGGTGATCAAAAACATTCCCAAGAAAAACAAACACAAAAAGGAAAAATGTTTGTCTGAGGAGGGCTTACAAATAGCTATGAAAAGAAGTGAAAGGCAAAGGAGAAAAGGAAAGATATACCCATCTGAATGTAGAGATCAAAGAATAGCAAGGAGAGATAAGAAAGCTTTCCTCAGTGATCAAGGAAACGAAATAGAAAAAAACAATAGAATGGAAAAGACTAGAAATCTCTTAAATTAGAGATACCAAAGGAACATTTCATGCAAAGATGGGCACAATAAAGGACAGAAACGTTATGGACCTTAAAGAAACAGAAAGTATTAAGAAGAGGTGGCAAGAATACACAGAAAAACTATACAAAAAAGATCTTCATGACCCAGATAACCCTGATGGTGTGATCACTCACCTTGAGCCAGACATCCTGGAATGCAAAGTCAAGTGGGCCTTAGGAAGCATCACTATGAACAAAGCTAGTGGACTAAGGTCCATCTAGTCAAGGCTATGGTTTTTCCTGTGGTCATATATGGATGTGAGAGTTGGACTGTGAAGAAGGAAGAGCACTGAAGAATTGATGCTTTTGAACTGTGGTGTTGGAGAAGACTCTTGAGAGTCCCTTGGACTGCAAAGATATCCAAACAGTCCATTCTGATGGAGATCAGCCCTGGATTTCTTTGGAAGGAATGATGCTGAAGCTGAAACTCTGGCCACCTTGTGTGAAGAGTTGACTCATTGGAAAAGACTCTGATGCTGGGAGGGATTGGGGGCAGGAGGAGAAGGGGACAACCGAGGATGAGATGGCTGGATGGCATGACTGACTCGATGGACGTGAGTCTGAGTAAACTCCGGGAGTTGGTGATGGACAGGGAGGCCTGGCGTGCTGCGATTGATGGGGTTGCAAAGAGTCGGACACGACTGAGCGACTGAACTGAACTGAGTGGAGGTGATGGAATTCCAGCTGAGCCATTTCAAATCCTAAAAGATGATGCTGTTACAGTGCTGCACTCAATATGCCAGCAAATTTGGAAAACTCAGCATTAGCCACAGGACTGGAAAATGTCAATTTCACTCCAATCCCAAAGAAAGGCAATACCAAAGAATGCTCAAACTACTACACAACTGCACTCATCTCACAGGCTAGCAAAGTAATGCTCAAAATTCTCAAATCTAGGCTTCAACAATGTGTAAACCAAGAACTTACAGATGTTCAAGCTGGATTTAGAAAAGGCAGAGGAACCAGAGATCAACATCCATTGCTAACATCCATTGAATCATCAAAAAAGCAAAACAGTTCCAGGAAATCATCTACATCTGCTTCACTGATTACAATAAAGCCTTTGACTGTGTAGATGACAATAAACTGTGGAAAATTCTGAAAGAGATGGGAATACCAGACCACCTTACCTGCCTCCTGAGAAATCCGTATGCAGGTCAAGAAGCAACAGTTAGAACTGGACATGGAACAATGGATTGGTTCCAAATTGGGAAAAGAGTACGTCAAAGCTGTATATTGTCACCCTGCTTATTCAACTTATATACAGAGTATATAATGAGAAATGCTGGATTGGAATGCCAGATGAAGCACAAGCTGGAATCAAGATTTCCAGGAGAAATATCAATAACCCCAGATGCAGATTATACCACCCTTATGGCAGAAAATGAAGAGGAACTAAAGAGCCTCTTGATGAAAGTGAAAGAGGAGAGTGAAAAAGCTGGCTTAAAACTTAACATTCAAAAAATGAAGGTCATGGCATCTGGTATCATCACTTTATGGCTAATAATTGGGGAAACAATGAAAACAGTGACAGGCTTTATTTTGGGGGGCTCCAAAATCACTGCAGATGGTGACTGCAGCCATGAAATTAAAAGACATTTGCTTCTTGGAAGAAAAGCTATGACAAACCGAGACAGCATATTAAAAAGCAGAGACATTACTTTGCCAACAAAGGTCTGTCTAGTCAAGCTATGGTTTTTCCAGTTGTCATGTATGGATGTGAAAGTTGGACCATAAAGAGAGCTGAGGACCAAAGAATTGATGCTTTTGAACTGTGATGTTGGAGAAAACTGCTGAGAGTCCCTTGGACTGCAGAGAGATCAAACCAGTCAATCCTGAAGGAAATCAGTCCTGAATATTCATTATAAGGACTGATTTTGAAGCTGAAGCTCCAATACTTTGGCCACCTGATGAGAAGAACTGACTCTTTAGCAAACACCCTGATGTTGGGAAAGACTGAAGGCAGGAGAACAAGGGGACGACAGAGGTTGAGATGGTTGGATGGCATCATCGACTTAATGCACATGAGTTTGAGCAAGCTACAGGAACTGGTGATGGACAGGGAAGCCTGGAGTGGTGCAGTCCATGGGGTTGCAAAGAGTCAGACATGACTGAGTGACTGAACCCCTGAAACTAACACAACATTGTAAATTGACTATACTCTAATAAAAAAGTTTTTTTAGAAAACCTATCCCACCTAAGATTGCATAATTCATTTTATCACCCAATCTGTAAACACTTGTTAAGTTTAGTAAACATTCCTTTACAATGTGCAAATAAATAATGACAATGATCTCCCACTCATCAACACCATAGTACATGTTAGGTTGTTGTTTTGTTTGTTTTCATACTCAATTGAAATAAACTGTTCTGAAGAGTTATGTTAGAGTTTGTTTTCCAAGGATGGAGAGGATGATCTGAAAATGGAGTACTTTAGATTATGTTTAGAAGCCTGATGGAGAGACTCTTTGTTAGTTAGCAACCAGCATAAGTGAAGCAGTCTCTAATGAAGTGGGATGTTATCATTCTCAAAAGTTACCTTCCTTTCTCAGAGAAAGGGACAAGATCCACAAAATGATAGGACTTTCCTCTGATAGTGATTACCCAGCATTAATGAATGTTTAGTTCAGAGTCCCTTGGACTGCAAAGAGATCAAATCCTAAAGGAAATCAGTCCTGAATATTCATTGGAGGGACTGATGCCAATATACTTTGGCTACCTGATGCGAATGACTGACTCACTGGAAAAGACTCTGATGCTGGGAAAGACTGAAGGCAGGAGGAGAAGGGGATTACAGAGGATGTAATGGTTGCATGGCATCACTGACTCGATGGACATGAGTTTGAGCAAGCCCCAGGAGCTGGTGATGGACAGGGAAGCCTGGTGTGCTACAGTCCATGAGTCACAAATAGTTGGACATGACTGAGCGACTGAACTGAACTGAATGAATGTTGCTGTGTCACCCAGGTCTCAATGCTATTTCCTTAGGCAAGGAAGGATGGTTTAGATGGTTTCTATGCTGGAAACTATACTTTTTAAAAAGGTCATTATCATTCACTTATTTTTTTTTAATTTTTTTAATTTAAATTTATTTATTTTAATTCAAATGCTGAGCAAGATAAAGTATGAGGATTCTCTAATAAATTACACAATGCCTAATCAGTCCATTCTAAAGGAGATTGGTCCTGAGTGTTCTTTGGAAGAAATGATGCTCAAGCTTAAGCTTCAGTACTTTGGCCACCTCATGCGAAGAGTTGACTCATTGGAAAAGACCCTGATGCTGGGAGGGATTGGGGGCAGGAGGAGAAGGGGACGACAGAGGACGAGATGGCTGGATGGCATCACTGACTCGATGGGCTTGAGTCTGAGTGAACTCCGGGAGTTGGTGATAGACAGGGAGGCCTGGCATGCTGTGATTCATGGGGTTGCAGAGAGTCGGACATGACAGAGATTGAACTGAACTGAACTGAATGAGTATCAAGTATTGCTACCTGTTATTCTATCTAAATTTATTTTTTAAAATGCTCTCAATAGGTAAGGATGCTTTAGAAGGTAGAATGTTTCATAGCCATTCCCATCTGCTATAAATAAAACAGCAGTGGGCAGGTCTGAAGTTGAATTTGAGATGTTGTTAAAGGAAAAAAGCAAAGTCCAAACATCAGGGATCCAACAGGATTGTTGTTTTGCAGCTCAACATAAGGGAAAGCAGAACTAAGAAACATCTATATTCATTACCCCTTCTATAACCATCATGCCACATATTCCAAAATGGCTCCACAGAAAATATACTGAAGGAGACAGCCGAACGTTCATTGGTAAGTTATTGACTTTGTATAATATACATTTAAAGGGAGCTACAAATATAAAGGCAGATGTGTAATATATGGCTGGCACAGTTTTTATTTTCTTATACATCTTGCTACTGTCTGGGGGCAATGCTCTAGCGACTACTGAAATATAATAACTGCTTTCTCTCTCAGTACACAATTTGACAGCATTTATTCTTTCCTTCAGTGAACATAATTACTTCACATATGGAACCTGTGATAGCCTACAGGCATCTGAAAGAAACCAGAATCATGCAATCTGTCCCCTTTGTGAGCTTAATTTACATTCACAAGTGTCATTTTATTAGAGCTGGCATCGTGTAGGATAAAAATTACAGGTCAGCTATGGCATGTCATTGGAAAGTGTGCTTAAGTCAATAATGTCATATTATTACATTTGGGATAATTTTACAAGTGAGATCTCACAGGAGGAATCTGACCCTTATTTCTTAGTTTTCAGCTTTACTATTACCCACAAGGTAATTCATTTAGAAATGAGTATTGTAACAAACAGTTCAGCCTGTTGTAAATATTTGCGCTGTGTGTTATACCCTTCAATATAACTTTGCAGTATCATCTACAGTCTTAAAGGACATGGAAGATTTACTTTGCTAACTATTAAAAGTTGGCATGTTCAGATCCATGTGATTAAATTGGCGTCAGACAGAAGCCTGTGCCCTTTATTTTGGCCTGATTAAGAGTAGAATTTAAGAAGATTGTGCTACTGACCCTTTCCATAAAAACTAAAATAACATTGTTGGTTTAATACATGTTACCTGAGAATGGGAAGTGTAAGGCAAGCTGTAGGAATTGTAATTGGTTATGGTTTCTCTGTTTGAACAATGGAATGATCTTGAGGTAATGCTTCCTGTTTAGCTCCCTTCTGTGTTGATGAGGTCAGAAATTATTTTAACATGAGAAGTTAGAAATGGTCAGTAAAGGCTAAACCATTTTCTTCATGATTCCATATTAGTTTATGAATTATAATAGCCCAGCTAATGAGTAACTAATCATAAGTCTCAGATGGTAAGGATGGTGCACACTCACAAGAATGAGGCAGAACAAGCCTTTAGCACAGTTGCTGAAGACTTTGCTTCATCCGCTAGGCAAGGCCACAGTGAAGAGATCAGTGGAGAACTAAAGCTGAGTCTATGAAAGGGCAAAACTAAGAACTAGGGTTCAGATACTGAACTAAAAGCTGAGTCACTGAAGTCCAGGCAGGCAAGAGAAAGAAATCATGTGACGTGGCTGAAAAATTTTTTTTAAGGGATGAAAGGGCTGTGCAGATCAAAGTAAATATTTACAAATATATGGTCATTGGAATCTGTGTTTGCCAAAATACTGATTAAGACCGATTTAGACCTCTTTGATTCTTTAAAATTAGTTTCTTAAATTTTAAATTGTCTTATTTTCAATCAAATTAGTTGTTGTCGTTTAGTGCTAAGTCTTGTCTGACTTGTTTATGATCCCATGGAGGGTAGCCTGTGAGGCTTCTCTGTCTGTGGGGTTTTTCAGGCAAGAATACTGGAGTGGGTTTCTCTTTCCTTCTCCAGGGGATCTTCTCAACTGAGGGATCAAACCTGCATCTCATGCTTTGGCAGGCAGATGCTTTATCACTGAGCCACAGGAAATTCTATGACCGAGAAGAGCTAACTTTGAGAAACTAGTATCCTATGTCCCAAATCTTCACAGTCTTACTATCCAGAGTAAGTCCTTTTAACCTTCAGTTTTATTTGTAGTCTTAATCTCCATATTATTTAAATGGATGCCTATGCTTGTATTTCCCCCCAGCTTTGTTGGACTATCATTGACAAAACTGTAAGATGTTTAAAGTGCACATGTTGATTTGACATATGTCTACGTTGTGAAAGGATACCCCTCATTGAATTAGTGAACACATCCATCACCTCACATGTTTACCTTTGTGTGTGTGTATGAACACATTCAAGTTTCACTCTCTTAGCAAACTGCAGTTATACAATACAGGTTAACTATGGTCAACCTTGTTATATATTAGATTTTTTAATCTTATTCATCTTATAACTGAAAGTTTGTACCCTTTTACCAGATTCTTATTCTCCTTATTACCCCATCCTAGTAATTTTTTTTTTTCTTACTCTCTGTTTCTATGAGATTGACTTTATTTTTAGTTTCTACGTATAAGTGAAATGAAACTATACAGTATTTTCCTTCTCTGGCTTATTTCACTTGACAGTATTCTCCCCAATTTCAATCATGTTGTTGCAATAATAGGAATTTCTTTCTAAGGCTGAATAATATCCATGTATATGTGAGATGGATAGATAGTATGTATATATATATATATATATATATATATATATATACATATATATATGAAGGGATCAATAATATAGTTATATATATATACATACATATGATATTAATTAATTTGCTGATGAACACTTTGGTTTACAAACCTTGGTTATTATGAATAATGCTGCATAAACATGGGAGTATCAATACCTCTTTGAGATAATGATTTTGTTTTCTTTGGATATATACTCCTTAAGTGTGATGGCTGGATCATATAACAGTTCTATGTTTAATTTAGTGAAAAACCTCCATAATGTTGTCCATAGTGGCTACACTAGCTTACACCCCCATCAACAGTGCACAAGTGTTCCCTTTTCTGCAAATTCTCACCAGTATATGTTACCTCTTGTTTTTTTGATAACAGCTAACCTAAAAAGTGTGAGGTGACATCCCATTGTGCTTTCGATTTGCATTTCTCTGAGGGCTACTGATGTTGAACACTTTTTTACATATCTGTAAGCCATTTATATGAAGTCTCTCTTTGGAACAATGTTTATTTAGGCCCTAGTAAAGATTTGGGTGAACTCCGGGAGTTAGTGAGGGACAGGGAGGCCTGGTGTGCTGCAATTCACGGGGTCGCAAAGAGTTGGACACGACTGAGCAACTGAACTGAACTGAACTGAACTGAAAGGAGATCAGTCCTGAATGTTCATTAGAAGGACGGCTGTTGAAGCTGAAACTCCAATACTTTGGCCAGCTAATGCAAAGAGCTGACTCATTTGAAAAGACCCTGATGCTGGGAAAGATTGAGGGCAGGAGGCGAAGGGGATGGCAGAGAATGAGATGGTTGGATGGTATCACCAACTCAATGGACATGAGTTTGGGTGAACTCCGGGAGTTGGTGATGGACAAGGAGGCCTGGCGTGCTGCAATCCATGGGGTCGTAAAGAGTTGGACAAGACTGAGTGACTGAACTGAACTGAATTCTTGCCTGGAAAATTCTATGGACAGGGGAGCCTGGCAGGCTACAGTCCATGGGGTCACAAAAGAGTTGGACATGACTGAGTGAACACATGCGCATTCCCATCTTTAAACTGAGTTGTTTTTTGTGCTATTGAGTTGATTGAGTTCCTTGTATATTTTGGATATTAACACCTTATCAGATGTGTGATTTGCAAATATTTTCTCCTATTCCAGGGCTGTCTTTCCTTTTTTTTTTTTTTTCCCGATGCTTTCTTTTGCTGTGTAGAATCTTTTTAGTTTGATGAAGTTACACTTATCTCTTTTTGCTTCATTGCCTTTGCTCTTGGTGTCAAATCCAAAAATATCATTGCCAGGACCAATATCAAGGAGCTCACTTCTAGTTTTATGGTTTCAGGTCTTCTCTTCATGTCTTTGATCCATTTTGAGTTGATTTTTGTGCATGGTGAAGATGATAGTCCACTTTATTCTTTAGCACATAGCTAAAGCATATGTCGTTTTCGCAGCACCATTATCGAAGAGATTGTCCTTTTCCCATTGCATTATTCTCATCTCCTTTGCAGTTAATTAACTGACCGTGTATGTGTGGGTTTATTTCTGAGTTCTCTAATCTGTTTCATTGATCTAAGTGTGTTCTTATACCAGTATCATATTATTTTGATTGCCATTAGCTTTGTAATGCAGTTTGAAATCAGGATATGCATGATGTGTTCAGATTTAGTCTTCTTTCTCAAGCATGTCTCAAGATTGGCTTTTCAAGGTCTTTTCTTGCTTCAACAAATTTTAAGATTATTTTGTTTTATACCTGTGAAAAATGACACTGGATTTAAATGGGGATTGCATTGAATCTGTACATTACTCTGGGTAGTATGGACATTTTGACAATATTAATTCTTACTTTTGTGAGCAAAGAATATTCTATTTATTTATGTCCTTTTCAATTTCTTTGCTAATTGCTGTTGCTAAGTTGCTTCAGTTGTGTCCAACTCTTTGCAATACCATGGGCTGTAGCCCACCAGGCTCCTCTGTCCATGGGGTTCTCCAGGGGGGAATATTGAAGTGGGTTTCCATTTCCTTCTCCAGAGGATCTTTCAACACAGAAATTGAGATTGCATCTCTTAAGTTTCTTGCATTGGCTGGTGGGTTCTTTACCACTAGCGCCACCTAGGAAGCCCCTAAGTTTCTTTAATCAATGAATGTCTAATGCTTTTGAACTGTGGTGTTGGAGAAGACTCTTGAGAGTCCCTTGGACTACAAGGAGATCCAGTCCATTCTGAAGGAGATCAACCCTGGGATTTCTTTGGAAGGAATGATGCTAAAGCTGAAACTCCAGTACTTTGGCCACCTCATGTGAAGAGTTGACTCATTGGAAAAGACTTTGATGCTGGGAGGGATTAAGGGCAGGAGAAGAAGGGGATGACCGAGGATGAGATGGCTGGATGGGATCACTGACTTGATGGACGCAAGTCTGGGTGAACTCCGGGAGATGGTGATGGACAGGGAGGCCTGGCGTGCTGCGGTTCATGGGGTCGCAAAGAGTCAGACACGACTGAGCAATTGAACTGAACTGAACGGAATAGTTTTAGTGTACAGGTCATTCACTTCCTTGGTTAAATTTATGACTAGATATTTTATTCTTTTGATGCAATTATAAATGACATTGTTTTCTTAAGTTCTCTGATAATTCATAGTAGTGTATAATAATGCCACTAATTTTTATAGATTGAATTTGTATCCTGTAACTTTGAATATAATTATTAGTTCTAATAGTGTTTTGGTGGAGCCTTCAGGGTTTCCTGTGTATAATACCATGTAGTCTGCAAATAGACACAGTTTTACTCTTTCTTTTCAATCTGGATGGTTTTGTCTCTTTTTCTTGACTATTTGCTGTGGCTAGGACTTCCAGTACTATGTTAAATAAAAGTGATGACTGTCTTCTTGTATCCTTGTCTCCTTCCTATTTTTAGAGAGAAAACTTTCAGCTTTGTGCCATTGAGGGCTACCCTGGAGGCTCAGATGGTGAAGAGTCTGCCTGCAATGCAGGAGACCCAGGTTCAATTGTTGGGTCAGGAAGGTCCTCTGGAGAAGGCAATGGCTACCCAGTCCTATATTCTTGCCTGGAGAATTCCATGGACAGGAGCCTGGCAAGCAACAGTCCATGGGGTCTCAAAGAGTTGGGCATGACTGATCCACTAACACACACACGCATCATTAAATTTGTTAGCCATAGGTTTCTTGTTGATGTCCTTATTTTATGTTGAGGTATGTTCTCTCATAACTTCCAATACTATGTTGAACAAAAGTGATGACAGTGGGAATCCTTGTATATATAAAATTTATTTTTTATTAAATAAATTAATTTTGGGCTGCATTGGGTCTTCATTGCGTTGGACAGGCTTTCTCTAGTTAGATCTGTCTTTGATTTCTGCTAACCACATGACACTTTGACATTAGCTGTTACAAAAATTTTATGTAGATATTTGTTTGATTCCAGAATTATTTTTTTAATTTACTCTAGTGTCTGCTGCCTAGTATGGTTTTTAGTCCTCAGGCTTTTACTCTTCCTTTATATTAAATAAATATGGCACGACTGAACATTTTCAGTGCTAAAGGTCTTGATATATTATGAGCTTCTAGAGCTCTCTGCTGAATTAGGTTGAAAACATTTACACAATAGTTTTTCCACACTACTCAACAGAGCCATAATATTCACATTTCATTGATTTAGAGACTGATTATGTGCGTGGTACAACCTTTATCTCCCAGTCAGTCTTGAGACCAGTGGGCTGACTGATAATAAGTGGGTCATTTTGGCATTAATAACCCATATTTAGCTTGTTTGATCCAGTACCCACCTGCTATTAGAGAGCTCTCAAGCATCATAAACATTTTCCCCACCACTTAATTTCTGAAACTCCCCAAGGTTTTCTCACATGTATTCAGAAATAAGATCATCAAGTACAACATGGCCCCTGACAGGCACAGCTCACATTCCCTGAGCCCCTGTTTTAGGAATACTGTCCCAGCCTCTACTGTTTAAGCCAGTTCAGCATGGATGCTAGCCAGGCTTTCCTGCTTCATCCTCCAAAACTGTTGCCACCTCTTTTTCAGGGTCTCATACCTCAAAAAGTTTATGCTGCTGAACCACCAATGAGTCCTGTGGCAAAACAGAGAGGAGTATTTCTTCCCTTCCTTCCATGTTTTCCTATCTCTCTCTCTCTCTCTTTTTTTTTTTTTAACTAGATCACTGGTTTATTATGAAATAACAGGAATAACCAAGTGGATGAGAGGCAGAGGGCAAAGTATAGGGAAAGAACATAGAACTTCTGAGTCCCCATCAGTGGCCACTCTCCCATCACTTTTACATGTTCACTAACCCAGAAGCCCTCCCAGTCCCATCCTTTGGGATTCTTATGGAGGTTTTCTTATACAAGCATGACTGGTTAACTCATTGGCCATTAGTGCTGATTCAACTTCTAGCCCTCATCCCCTCCTTGGAAATCAGTGAGTGGGACTGACAATTCCAACCCTCTAATCAGGGTTTTGCACTGATCACTGAAAGGCTTTCTTATCTCTCCTTGCTATTCTTTGGAACTCTTCATTCAGATGCTTATATCTTTCCTTTTCTCCTTTGCTTTTCACTTCTCTTCTTTTCATAGCTATTTGTAAGGCATCCTCAGACAGCCATTTTGCTTTTTTGCATTTCTTTTTGGGGGATGGTCTCACTCCTTATCTCCTGTACAATGTCACAAACCTCTGTCCATAGTTCATCAGGCACTCTGTCTATCAGATGTAGTCCCTTAAATCTAACTCATTTCTACTGTATAATTGTAAGGGATTTGATTTAGGCCATACCCGAATGGTCTAGTGGTTTTCCCTATTTTCTTCAATTTAAGTCTGAATTTGGCAATAAGTAGTTCATGATCTGAGCCACAGTCAGCTCCCCGTCTTGTTTTTGCTGACTGTATAGAGCTTCTCCATCTTTGGCTGAAAAGAATATAATCAATCTGATTTCAGTGTTGACCATCTGTTGATGTCCATGTGTAGAGTCTTTTTTTGTGTTGTTGGAAGAGGGTGTTTGCTATGACAGTGTGTTTTCTTGGCAGAACTCTATTAGCCTTTGCTGTGCTTCATTCTGTACTCCAAGACCAAATTTGCCTGTTACTCCAGGTGTTTCTTGACTTCCTACTTTGGGGGTGTTAATTCTAGAAGGTCTTGTAGGTCTTCATAAAACTGTTCAACTTCAGCTTCTTCAACATTACTGGTCGGGACATGGACTTGGATTACCATGATATTGAATGGTTTGCCTTGGAAACAAAGAGATGATTCTGTCATTTTTGAGACTGCATCCAAGTACTGCATTTCAGACTCTTCTGTTGACTGTGATGGCTGCTCCATTTCCTCTAAGGGATTCTTGCCCACATTAGTAGATATAAGGGTCATCTGAGTTAAATTCACCCATTCCAGTCCATTTTAGTTTGCTGATTCCTAAAATGTCTATGTTCACTCTTGCCATCTCCTCAATTTGCCTTGATTAATGGACCTAACATTCCAGGTTCCTATGCAGTATTGCTCTTTACAGTACTGGACTTTGCTTCCAACACCAGTCACATCTACAACTGGGTGTTGTTTTTGCTTTGGCTCCATCCCTTCATTCTTTCTGGAGTTATTTCTCCCCTGATCTCCAGTAGCATATTGGGCACCTACCGACCTGGGGAGTTCCTCTTTCAGTGTCCTATTATTTTGCCTTTTCATCCTGTTCATGGAGTTCTCAAGGCAGGAATACTGAAGTGGTTTGCTATTCCCTTCTCCAGTGGACCACATTTTGTCAGAACCCTCCACCATGACCTGTCCATCTTGGGTGGCCCTACAGGGCATGGCTCATAGTTTTATTGAGGTAGACAAGGCTGTGGTCCATATGATTAGATTGGTTAGTTTTCTGTGATGGTGGTTTTCAGTCTGTCTGCCCCCTGATGGAGAAGGATAAGAGGCTTATGAAAGCTTCCTGATGGGATAGACTGATTGAGAGGGATACTGGATCTTGTTCTGATGGGTGGGGTCATGCTCAGTAAATACTGAATCCAATTTTCTCTTGATGGGTGGAGCTGTGTTCCCCCCCTGCTATTGACATGGGGCCAAACTATGGTGGAGATAATGAAGGTAATGGTGACCTCTCTCAAAAGATCCCAGGCGTGCACTGCTGCAGTCTATGTCCCCAACCTTGCAGCAGGCCACCATGGACCCACGCCTTCACCAGAGACTCCCGAACGCTCACAGGCAAGTCTCCTGTGGGGTCACGGTTCATTTCTCCTGGGTCCTGGTGCACAAGGTTCTGTTGTGCCTTCCGAGTCTTTTCCCCAGTCCTATGTAAGTTATGGCAGCTCTATGGTGGGGTTAATAGTGACCTCCTCCAAGAGGACTTATGCCATACCCACAGCCAGGGCCCCTGTCCCTGAGGCAGACCACTGCTGACCCATGCCTCCACAGGAAATGCTCAAACACAGTTCTGTCTCAGTCTCTGTGGGGTCCCTGGGTCCTGGTGCACACAAGGTTTTTTGAGCCCTCTGAGCATCTCTGGCAGGAATGGAGTTTGATTCTAAGCACGAATTTGCCCCTCCTACCATCTTGCTGGGGCTTTTTTGCACTTGGATGTGGGGTAGCTCCTTACAACCACTCCAGTGCCTACTATCTGACTGGGGTTTGTCTGATCTTGGACGTGGGTCCAAATAGGAAAAGGAGTACATCAAGGTTATATATTGTCACCATGCTTATTTAACTTATATGCAGAGTACATCATGAGAAATGCTGGGCTGGAGGAAGCACAAGCTGGAATCAAGATAAGAGAAATATAGGAGCAATATCGGAGAAAGAAATATAGGAGAAAGATAGAAGAAATATCAATAACCTCAGATATGCAGATGACACCACCCTTATGGTAAAAAGTGAAGAAGAACTAAAGAGCCCCTTGATGGAAGTGGAAGAGGAGAAAGAAAAAGCTGGCTTAAAGCTCAACATTCAGAAAACAAAGATCATGGCATCTGGTGCCATCACTTCATGGCAAATAGATGGAGAAACAGTGCAAACAATGGCAGACTTTACTTTGGGGGGCTCCAAAATCACTGCAGATGGTGACTGCAGTCATGAAATAAAAAGACACTTACTACTTGGAAGAAAAGTTATGACCAGTCTAGATAGCACATTAAAAAGCAGAGACATTACTTTGCCAACAGAGGTCCATCTAGTCAAGGCTATGGTTTTTCCAGTGGTCATGTATGCCTATGAGACCAGCTAAGCGCTGAAGAATTGATGCTTTTGAACTATGGTGTTGGAGAAGACTCTTGAGAGTCCCTTGGACTGCAAGGAGATCCAACCAGTCCATCCTAAAGGAGATCAGTCCTGGGTGTTCATTGGAGGGACTGATGCTAAAGCTGAAACTCCAATACTTTGGCCACCTCATGCGAAGAGTGGCCTCATTGGAAAAGACTCTGATGCTGGGAGGGATTGGGGGCAGGAGGAGAAGGGGACGACAGAGGATGAGATGGCTGGATGGCATCACTGACTCGGTGGACATGAGTTTGAGTGAACTCTGGGAGATGGTGATGGACAGGGAGGCCTGTCGTGCAGCAGTCCATGGGGTCACAAAGAGTTGGACACGACTGAATGACTGAACTGAAGTCTGAACTGAATCAGGCTTGGTTCCTGTGGCAACCAGCCCCTATCCTTAGATTCTTTCCAAAAGTCACCTCACTAACATAAACCCAGTTGTGGCAAACAGGGATTTGTTATGAACAATAAGATACCCATTTCACCTTTATGGCTCTGAAAGGACTTCTGAAACTGACGACAGGAGACCAAATATTACAACAATTTTCCCATTGCTCTTTTCACTCAGGGAAATCCAAGAATTTTAGAAGATAAGCACCAGAAATCATGGAGGAAACCTAAATCTATATGAGAAATATATTTTCATCATCTAAATGACCAAATAGATATATTTTTCATTAAAAAAAATTTTTAATTAAAACTGATATTTCTCTCTCTTTATTTCCTCCTTCCTTTCATATTGAAATAGGCACCAACCTTGTTTGTTTCTTAATTTATGACAAAGTTTCTA